>NW_025057290.1:5000-6394 GCF_019279795.1 Protopterus annectens | reverse complement strand
GCTTTTTCCCCATGTTAGAACGAAGCAAACCCTCACTTACTTCTTGTTGTTTTAATTCAGCTGCTGACTCTGCTGGTGTCGAATAAACGGACTGTGGTAGTATTGAAGAGCGAAGGATGTCTGCTGACTTTGAAACATTATCCGACAGCATCTCATTAGCCACAGCTTGTCTTTGCCCCACCTCTTCAGACCAAGGACTCATACGCTCTTCCTGTTCCCTTCGCCTATCTTAATTAATGAATTTATTGGTCGACCCTCTTTGCCAGCGTTTCGTACTCCTTGGAGCTTCTGAATTAACACCACGAAGTTGAGCATTGGGATCAGTAGTCATATTGTTAGATTTAGACCAAACAAAAACATTGTTTTTGCTGAAGTCTTGTATATCCCTTATCAACTTATTTTTCTTCACTTCCAATAAATTTTTCTCGTATCTTTGTACTTTATCAATTAAGTCATGCAAGTATAGTTCAGTCTGGTCATGACCATAAACAGCAGTAAGTTCATTTTGTTGCTCCATGATAGTATTACGTACCGTAAATTCTTGGGGTTAAAAAAAATCCAAAAGCAGTTGTATATACGCTTTGCTAGCTCCTAGATTGATCTGCTGCCATTTGGCTAAGAGCTCGGGATACAAGTTGCCATAAGTTGGCATATTTAGTATTCTCAACCCTCTCGGAATTACATTATGCTGGAGACTTGCTTCCAGATGTATATGTATATACATATATATATATATATATATATATATGTATGTATATATATATGTGTATGTGTGTATATATATATAAATATATATATATATATATATATATATATATATATATATATATATATATATAGGACCCAGCAGCAAACTCGTTCACCTAATCAACCTCCTATCCAGCCTAATATCCAACCTAGCATCCAGTCTCTACATCGAAATCCTAACCAATCTAATGATTTTTTACCACCAGAAAACCACATTCACAACGACGACAGCATAATGAACCCACCGGGAATGGACAATACAGAGACTGTTTTCAGAGGAAAAGGGATGGGAAGAGCCAGAAACATCCACACTAGCAAGAGACCACAGAGGTTTCCAACAACAGCATCGAGGATCATCACAAGGAGCTTGTCACGGACATAGCCCCTGTCCCTTCACTGGTCTCCCCATCTACAATCCCATATGTATATATATGTGTATATATATATATATATATATATATATATATATATCTATATATAGGACCCATCAGCAAACTGGTTCACCTAATCAACCTCCTATCCAGCCTAATATCCAACCTAGCATCCAGTCTCTACATCGAAATCCTAACCAATCTAATGATTTTTTACCACCAGAAAACCTCGAAATCCTAACCAATCTAATGATTTTTTACCACCAGAAAACCACA
>NW_025057289.1:0-7031 GCF_019279795.1 Protopterus annectens | reverse complement strand
TTCTATCCCAACCAGCCAGAGCAGCCATTGGCAAAGGAGTTCTCCTTCCTCAAATTGAATATGGGCTCCAAATTTTTGTTTCTGCCTCCAAGAAAAACATTGCCATAGTCCAGACCATCTCTAACAGCATCTGGCAATTCATTACAAACTCACCTTTCTGTCAGCATTACTGCATCTCCCTTGAAAAAGCCAAATGGATACCCATAAAACAAAGCTCGAACCTACTTTTAGGATCCCATCTGTACAAACTAGTCCTGCTCCACATACATGATATCCTTGATAAGTTTAAGTAGGGGCCTGGGAGATGAAACATTTACAAGCTAGGGCATGGGAGATGAACCATTTAAAGGTTGCCTGTGTCCATTAGAGACATAGGTGCCAAACCAGGGAATGAATTTTCTGTTCCCCATCCAATTGTCCAAGTTGCACAAGAATTGGGTTAGGGAGGAACTCTGCTTCATGTGGATGGGGAACCTGTTCCAGAGATGGGGTATTCTCTGGGATATATACCTGTCTCTCCAGCAGGTCCTATTTATACCACATGCAAGGTTTAAGTCTTTACAATGGGTAATTCTGGTGCTGTTTGTTTTACAAATATGCAGGAGGTCCATCAGAGTGGGGTCTGACAATGCTATGTATGTCAGGAGTAGATCTCCCCTCAAAAGCCTGTAGGAGACAGAATACGGGGATAGAGACTTGAGGTGGTCTGCACAGTACATTTTACTTAAGCCTTGTATTATTTTAATGAGAAACCTCTGTGGACATTCCAACTATTGGATATGCCTGGTTAAGTACATACCAAGGGAGGCATTGTACTCAATGATAGATCTGATGAATGCTGAATACAGTGAAACAATGACTTCCATGGACTTGGATGCCATACGTTTGTTTATAAGTTGTGCAACATAGAATGACTTCCTCATACTGTAGACATGTGATGATCAAAGGCTAGATTACTATCTATGTCTGTCCCAAAGTCCCTGACTACTGGGTCAACTCTAAGGGGTCTGTTGTCAATATGATAGTTACCAGGGGTGGATGACTTCCCGAAGGATATTTTTATGCATTTTTGGCATTTCGTTTTGGTCCATGGCTCTGACACCAGTTGTTTGTCATTACCCCTAGAACCAGACTGCACAACACTACACATGCTTTGTCCTCTCAGGACCTACCCTTTGGCAAGCTCTCCCCATCGACATTAAAGAAATCAACACTTCCAAACTCAGAATTCAACTCAAAAAGCACTTCTTCATCCAAGCCAAATGCTCCTGCTTCAACACAGGGCACATCACCTAACCTAACTCCTTTCTGAGTCTCTACACCTCTCTCAAGATTCACTAAAGATTGACCCACTATATAAACGAATATATATATATATATATATATATATATATATATATATATATATATATATATAGATATATATATATTTATAGATATATATAGATATAGATAGATATAAAAAGTGTACACACCCCTGTTCAAATGCCAGGTTTTTGTGATATAAAAAAAATGAGACCACCATAAATTATTTCAAAAATGTTGCCACATTTAATGTGACCTATAACATGTACAATTCAATTGAAAAACAATCAAATCTGTTAGGGGAATAAATATAAAAAAAAAAAACGTACAATAAGCTGGTTGCATAAGTGTGCACACCCTTAAACTAATACTTTGCTGAAGCACCTTTTGATTTAATTACAACATTCAGACTGCAAGGGGACTTCTCATGTACGTATCACAATAATTACACAGAGTGCTAGGGGACTTCTCATGTATCTATCACAATAATTACATGGAGTGCTAGGGGACTTCTCATGTACCTATCACAATAATTACACAGACTGCAAGGGAACTTCTCATGTACCTATCATAATAATTACATGGAGTACTACGGGACCTCTCATGTACCTATCACAATAATTACACAGACTGCGAGAGGACTTCTCATGTACCTATCACAATAATTACACAGAGTGCTAAGGAACTTCTCTTTTACCTATCACAATAATTACACGGAGTGCTAGGGGACTTAGGTTCATAGGTTCATAGGTTCATACTAGGCTATCTGCCCGAGGGCATTTACAAGCCTAGCCCATCGTTTTGTGGCTTACGCCACCCCTTAAGTATGGGGAACTATACCCATTATTTTGCTGTGCCTCTGTCGAGCAGTGACACTGAGGTAATCCCTGGGGTATATTTGCGATCTCCCATCCATTGGTCAAGATTTCTCTTGAACAAGGCCAGCGAGGTGCTCTGCCTCACATATACCGGGATTTTGTTCCACAGCATAGGGAGTCTTTGGGTGATGAATCTATCCCTCCAGCACGTCCTATTAATAGCCGTGTCGAGGTTTAAGTCTCGGCCTTGTGGCTCTGGTGGATCTAGATTTTTTGAGGTGAAGCATATTCATCAAATCTGGGTTTGACATGGCCTTGTATGTTAGGCAAAGGTCACCTCTGAGCAAGCGGTAATCGACTGAATAGAGCTGGAGTTCTTTCAGTCGGGCAGCATAGGACAGATTTTTGAGACCCTTTATCCTTTTGGTGAGGAACTTTTTTGGCCTCTCCAGCTGCTGCAAGTGTCGGGTCAGATACATTCCGAATGGGGCATTGTACTCAATCATTGGTCTGATGAGTGATGAGTAAAGGGAGACCATGACCTCCCTTGATCTAGATGAGAATCCCTTCATGATAAGGTGGGCAATGTAGAAGGTCTTCCTAACTACTTTAGCTACATGGGTGTCGAATGACAGACTACAATCAACCTGGGTCCCCAAGGGCCCTGATAACTTCTTCTGTGCTCAGTGGATTGCCACCTATTTGGTAGCTAGGGGTAACCTTGTTTTTCCCGAAGGGTATGACTATGCATTTTTTGGCATTTAACTTTAGGCCATGGCTCTGGCACCAGTTATCCGTTTCTGTGAGACCCTTCTGAAGGATATCTGTGTCAGATGTGTTTTCTACTATGGCCCCCAGTTTGCAGTCATCTGCAAACTTTGTCAGCCATAACCCTCCTGTGTTTGCTTGTACTCGGGAAAAGTAGATGCCAAACAAGAGTGGGCCCAGGACTGAGCCCTGTGGGACCCCACTTGTGACAGGCTTTGAGTCTGACATGGCGCCAGCAACTCTGACCCTGTGGGTTCTGTCACTCAGCCAGTTTGCAACCCATCTTGTGATGTATGGGTTAACATTTAAGCTGCTGAGTTTTTCAATGATACCCGAGTGAGGTATTGTATCGAAGGCCTTCGCCAGATCCAGGTAGGCTGTATGGACTGCCTTTCCCTCATCAATGGCTTTGGTGACTGTTTCGAAAAAGTCAACCAAGTTTAAAAGGCATGATCTGTCACATGATCTATCACAATAATTACATGGAGTGGTAGGGAACGTCTCATGTACCTATCACAATAATTACATGGAGTGCTAGGGGACTTCCCATGTACCTATCACAATAATTATACAGACTGCGAGGGGACTTCTCATGTACCTATCACAATAATTACACAGAGTGCTAGGGACCTCTCATGTATCTATCACAATAATTACATGGAGTGCTAGGGGACTTCTCATGTACCTATCACAATAATTACATTGACTGCAAGGGAACTTCTCATGTACCTATCATAATAATTACATGAAGTACTAGGGGACCTCTCATGTATCTCTCACAATAATTACACCAAATGGTAGGGGACTTTTCATGTATCTATCACAATAATTACATGGAGTGCTAGTGGTCTTCTCATGTACCTATCACAATAATTAAACAGACTTCAAGGGAACTTTTCATGTACCTATCATAATAATTACACGGAGTACTAGGGGACTTCTCATGTACCTATCACAATAATTACTTGAGTGCTAAGGGACTTCGGGCCGTTATTAAAAGAGCTACAATTTTAGAAAAATTAAGATCCTTTAGAACATGGGTTGTGTTTTTACATGAATCAAGAATAAAAAGCCAGCTTTACAGACCATCTTAAATGTGTGGAAGGGTTAGTGTACTGTTTTTTTCCATTGCTTCCATGAAATAATGGATTCTTAGTTATTCAAAGGAACTCTTGGGGGGCAGAAAAGGGAGGAATTAGTGAACATCACAGGTGGTTGGTGTGTTACAGAGGTTCAGACACTTGGAGGTATAGCCTTATTTGGAAATTTCTAAGAACCCAACCAGGATAAGCCTAAGTTAATTATACATTTCTTAGAGGTACTGGATTCCTAGGGGCTGCAGGTAGTGTCCTGTAGTGAAAGAAGGAGACTTTATTGTAGTTCAGTCATTTAATATGGCTAGACTACCAAATGGTTATACAATATTATCCCACCAGTAAGACCTAGTCTTAAAATTAAGGATGGAATTTTAGTTGCTAGACCCTGGAGTAGGCTGAACCCTAGCAAGACAAATTTTATGTATATGGTTTCTGCAACAGTGGTAGCAAGTTGCACAGACTTCTTCCTGATTAGTTCCTCTCTGATATGGTGTATATCTCAAGTAGACATCCTGTCATCAGTATGTTCATACCACTGTATGGTACAATTGTGGGCCATTATACTAGAAAAGGCTAGACCACCTTCTTGGGGCCTGGAACCACTAATCTTGAGAAAGCCTACACAAAAAGTAATCCAAGGATGGAATAATTGGTATTGAATAAAATTTCCTGACCTGACATCTCAATAATGGCTAAAGGGGATCCTTTCAAATTAGTGGTAAGGGATATCACCATTCACACTTGTAAACACAGATCCACTGACATGCTTAATGCAGTCTGTAAAATGACCAGGGCTCCAACACCCAAAGATCCACTACCCCAATACTACCCTATTCCATATCTGGGGTATTTAGATATAATATTGTCATATCCTGGGTATTACTAGCTAGGCTTGTATAGGCTCTTGGGCCATTAGCCTAGTAATCACCTATGAACCTATGAACGATAGGTTAAGAATGAACAGTTTGCTTGCTGAAGGATGCAACTAGGCAACATTGTTTCTCTCTCTCTCTCTCTCTCTCTCTCTCTCTCTCTCTATGAAATTAATTTAATTAAAAATGAACATCATAAAGGCTTATATTCCCAGGACTCAAAAGTCAAACTGTAGCCCTGCTTTCCATAAAATGCACAAAAATCTGTAGGTTGTACCTACAAACCCTGAACAAGCCAACAGAATTAGGACAACTATACCAGGCTATTGATTCAGTGTTAGCAGGAAAAACTGCAGACCAGATGGGGTAACAATTGATTCCTACAAAGCATTTAGGAAAATGTTAGAGAGCACTTATTATCTGTACTTCACAAAGTTATTGAGAAGGAAGCTCTTTCTTATTCTTTGAGGCTTGTTAATACTGTATCCTGCAAAGATGGTATGTACACTGTCCTGCCTACTAACAGACCCATTTCCTTACTGAACAGAGGAACAAAGCTGTTTGCTACAATACTTAAAAATCTCGTAGGCAGAATCCACCCCAGGTCATTATCATACTCACAGTAGTGTTTTCTAAAGGTAGACAAGTCAGCTCTGATTTGACTTGTTTTTTCTTTATCAAGCAACATCTTTGTATAGATGAATGAAACAAAATCCATGTCAGCAGAACCAGCAGCAAAGAGTCCAATATTAAGTGTTTTATTAACATCCACTTTTCGTTCAAGAAAACTGAACTTCTTCAGACAAACATCAAAAGGTAACAAATGTAAAAAAAACTCCTTAAATACACAATTAACAACACATGGTACATTTGAATGGACCAACCAACTGGTTAAAACTCGCTGACATCAATATGTGAGAAAAAGCTGATTTCAAAGCTTCTTAAAGAGCTACTACATACAAAAGTCAGGTCTTTACAGATTGTGTTTTGAAATCAAACAACTAACCAAAATGAAATAAAAAATTATCAATGAAAATGTGTCTAAACATAAAATGTTTAAAAACAAGAAAAACGAAACATGATAAATGGAACCAATTTAATAACTTAAAATAAGAAGTAAAACATAAAAAATAGAAAGTCATGAATGAAAAAAAATAAAAATAATAAAATTACCTCTGCATACTTCTGAGTTTCAAAATGCAAGCTAAACTTACTCTGAGATTAAGACCTGGAGGTCTGCATGAACAGAGTTTCAGCTGCCCTCTTTATTAACTTTAAAAAGTTGTTTTATTCACTGGTATGGGAGTATCTCCGGGCATCTATGCAGTAACTGAGAATAAAGTTCTTTAATTTTTTGTAAAATTCTATGTTATGTTCCAGTTCCCAGTTAATTATAAATAGCTGTATCTCACCCACCTTCTGTCTTACCAGACTTACCCAGCATGGGTGCCCACAATGCAGTCTCCTTTTGGGTTTATTCTAGTCATACAGACATCTAACTTAGTTATAATCCACTGCTGCTAATATTGGTGCATTCCAGTCTGGAATGAGAAAGTACTGTTATCCAGCTTGTTTGAGGATGACTATGTGCTATCTCTAAAGGAACCACAATGAATTTTTGAGGAAGTGTTAGATAATTTCACCACACTTAAAGGCTTTTCAGGGCTAGCCCTTAATAGAAGCAAAACTGTATTCGTTCCACTGAACAAAACCACTAAAGGGATGAAATCATGGCTCCATGTTCAACAGATTTAGGTATATAGTTAGGCCCCGCCTTTACATATATAGAATAGTGAAAGGTATGTCCATTTCCATGACTTTACAAAGGTGATCTGCAGATAAAAATCCAGCTAATATTCTTGAGCTGGATAACAGCAGCAAAAATGTGCGTTATCCCCATGTTTGTTTCTGTAGTAAGCACATACCAATATGAGAATAGAGAACACCGATAAATGAGCTGTAAAAAGTAATATTAGATTTTGTTTAGAAATCTTGAATCCCCTAGACCAGAGCAGAAGAAACTAATGTGTCTAGCCATTTTTCAAAGATTAGGTCTCCCCAACCTAGATAAATACTGATAAATACACAAAAGCATCAACAGTTGGGCAGTTATTTGATGTGCAATCACATCCATGTTCTTGGTGGGTTCTCCAGGAGAGAATGGTTTTTTT
>NW_025057288.1:0-7581 GCF_019279795.1 Protopterus annectens | reverse complement strand
AGAATTAATTCCAAAATGACAAAATACACTGAACCCACAGACATTGCCAGCATCTAGCTGACAGGTTCGAAACGACTCTCTCCCCCCTCCCACCAAAGGGCAAATATTTATCCCAGGAGAGTGCTGCCCCTCTGACATCTCAAAGATGCTCCAGGTAAAGAGCCGCTCTGCCAAAACAAAACACAGCATCAATGGGACAGGCAGTTGTCCCAGGCTGCGTCCTACATGAACTCAAGAAGGACTAGAAACCAAAACATAAAACTACAATTTCAATCTCAAAGCGTGCACTGGGATATGTACCCAGAGTGGCTTGCAACAGTGGTCCCTCTCCACAAAGGGTGGGTACCTCAACGGATCCCGCAAAACTGTATAAGCCCCATAAGCCCTGGCTAGCTTGGGTCTGCAAAGCTATGGAAAGGATCATCATGGACCTCATAAATAAAGATATTGGGGACCTACAGACACTGGATCTTACCCAGTTTGGCTGGCTTTGTTAAGGAGCAGATCCTGCCTCTTAAACCTGAGTCGATTTCTTTGAAACAGTCACCAAAGGCCATTGGCGAGGGAAGGTGGTCCACACAGTCTACCTGGACCTCTAAAGCCTTGATACAATACTGTCGGGCATTATAGATAAGCTCACCAGATTAAATATAAACCCTATGTCACTAGATGGGTTGCAAACTGGCTCAGGACAGAACCCACAGGTTCAGAATTGCTAGAGCCATGTGTCAGACTCCAAACCAGTTACAAATGGCATCCAGGGCTCAGTCCTGGGATCTCTTGAGTATATATTTCTCTGAGGTACAGGCCAACAGGAAGGACTGCAGCTGACCAAGTTCACAGATGACTGCAAACTGGAAACCATAGTGGAGCTCTCAACCACGACACAAGCATCCTCAAAAGGGGCCTCATAGGGAAACAGACAACTGGTGCCAGAGCCATGGCCTCAAGCTAAACACCAAAAAGTATATAGTCATCCCCTTTGGCAAAAACAAAGGGCCACTTTGACAACCACGTGGCCAAAGTGGTTAGAAGAACATTTTATATAGCCCACCTAATCATGAAGGGATTCACATCTAGATCAGGGGAGGTCATGCGTGCCTCTTTGCTCAACCCTCATCAGGCCCATGAGTGAGTACAAATGCCCCTTTTTGGGATGTACGCTTACCAGACACCTGCAGCAACTGGAAAGACCCCAAAATTACCTCTGAAGGATCAAAGTGCTCAAACAGATGCCATATGCTGCCCGGTTAAAGAAACTCCGAAGCTCTACTCAGTGGCATACGCCTGCTCAGAGAGGCAATCTGTGCCTACAGCATTATAAACCATGTCCAACTTCGGAATTAATGGACATGCTGCACCTCAGAAAATCCAAATCCCATCCCGAACTCGCTTTTCGAGAGACTTGAACCTCAGCACTTCTAAAATAAATAGGACATGCTGGAGGGACAGATTCATAACAGAGCTCCCTTCACTCTGGAATAAAATCTCCAGTCCAGGTTAGGCAGAAGTCCCTCATTGACTCTCTTCAAGAGGAATCTTGATGAGTGGATGGGAGGGGCGTGGGGTTTACCCGGGTATCACTTCTGTGTCACTGTTGAACAGAGGCACAGTACATACTAACTGAAAAAGGACATAAAATTAATTTAAAATGGGTGCGTGAAGCCAAACACACTCTGGCTAGGCTTATAAATGCCCTAGGGCAGATAGCCTAGTATGGACCTATGAACCTATAAACAATTACATAGCACCAACAATGGCGATAAACAATTACAGAGCACCAAACATGGCAATAAACAATTACAGAGAACCAAACATGGCAATAAACAATTACATAGCACCAAACATGGCATAAACCAATTACAGAGCAACAAACCTGGTGATAAACAATTACAGAGCACCAAATATGGCAATAAACAATTACAGAGCACCAAACATGGCAATAAACAATTACAGAGCACCAAACATGGCGACAAATAATTACAGAGCATCAAACATGGTGATAAACAATTACAGAGCACCAAACCTAGCGATAAACAACTACAGAGCACCAAACATGGCAATAAATAATTACAGAGAACCAAACATGGCGATAAACAATTACAGAGCACCAAACATGGAAATAAAAAAATTACAGAGCACCAAACATGGTGATAAACATATACAGAGCACCAAACATGGCAATAAACAATTACAGAGCACAAACATGGCAATAAACAATTACAGAGCACCAAACAAGGCAATAAACAGTTACAGAGCACCAAATCTGGCAATAAATAATTACAGAGCACTAAACATGGCAATAAACAATTACCGAGCACCAAACATGGCAATAAAATATTATAGAGTACCAAACCAGACAATAAAAGATTGCAGAGCACCAAACATGGCGATAAAAAATTACAGAGCAACAAACATGGCGATAAACAATTACAGAGCACCAAACATGGCAATAAACAATTACAGAGCACCAAACATGGCAATAAACAATTACAGAGCACCAACCATGGCGATAAACAATTACAGAGCACCAAACCTGGTGATAAACAATTACAGAGCAGCAAACCTGGTGATAAACAATTACAGAGCAGCAAACCTGACAATAAACAATTACAGAGCACCAAACCTGGCGATAAACAATTACAGAGCAACAAACATGACAATAAACAATTACATAGCACCAAACATGACGATAAACAATTAAAGAGCACCACAATGGTGATAAACAATTACAGAGCACCAAACATGGCAATAAACAATTACAGAGCACCAAACATGCCACTAAACAATTACAGAGCAACAAACATGGTGATAAATAATTACAGAGCAACAAACATCACAATAAACAATTACAGAGCACCGAACATGACAATAAACAATTACAGAGCACCACACATGGCAATAAACAATTACATAGCACCAAACCTGGCAAAAAACAATTACAGAACACCAACCATGGCAATAAAAAATTACAGAGCACCAAACATGGCAATAAAGAATTACAGAGAACCGAACAAGGCAATAAACAATTACACAGCACCAAACCTGGCACTAAACAATTACGGAGAACCAAACATGGCACTAAACAATTACAGAGCATCAAACATGGCGATAAACAATTACAGAGCACCAAACATGGCAATAAACAATTGCAGAGCACCAAACATGGCACTAAACAATTACAGAGCATCAAACATGGCGATAAACAATTACAGAGCACCTAACATGGTGATAAACAATTACAGAACACCAAACATGGGGCGAAACAATTAGAAAGCACCAAACATGGCAATAAACAATTACACAGCACCAACAATGGCTATAAAGAATTGCAGAGTACCAATCATTGTACTAAACAATTACAGAGTACCAACCATGGCACTAAACAACTCCAGAATACCAACCATGGCACTAAACAATTACAGAGAACCAACCATGGTGATAAACAATTACAGAGCACCAACCATGGTGATAAACAATTACAGAGCACCAACCATGGTGATAAACAATTACAGAGCACCAACCATGGTGATAAACAATTACAGAGCACCAAACCTGTCGATAAACAATTGCAGCACACCAAACCTGACGATAAACGATTACAGAGTACCAAACCTGGCCACAAACAATTACAGAGCACCAAACATGGCGATAAACAATTACAAAGCACCAACCATGGCAATAAAACATTACAGAGCACCAACCATGGCAATAAACAATTACAGAGCACTAAACATGGCGATAAACAATTACAGAGCACCAACCATGGCAAAAAACAATTACAGAGCAGCAACCATGGCAAAAAAAAATTACAGAACACCAAACATGGCAATAAACAATTACAGAGCACCAAACATGGCAATAAACAAATACAGAGGAACAAACCTGGCGATAAACAATTACAGAGCACCAGACATGGCAATAAACAATTACAGAGCACCAAACATGGCAATAAACAAATACAGAGGAACAAACATGGCGATAAACAATTACAGAGCACCAAACATGGCAATAAACAATTACAGAGCACCAAACATGGCAATAAACAATTACAGAGCACCAAACATGGCAATAAATAATTACAGAGTACCAAACATGGTAATAAACAATAACAGAGCACCAAACATGGCGATAACCATCTACAGAGCACCAAACATGGCGATAAACAATTACAGAGCCCCAAACATAGAGATAAAAAATTACAGAGCACCAAACTTGGCAATAAAAATTACAGAGACAAAAATGGCAATAAACAATTACAGAGCACCAAACATGGCAATAAACAATTACAGAGCACCAAACCTGGCAATAAACAATTACAGAACACCAAACATGGCAATAAACAATAACAGAGCACCAAACATGGTGATAAAAAATTACAGAGCACCAAACCTGGCAATAAACAATTACAAAGCACCAACCATGGCAATAAACAATTACAGAGCACCAACTATGACACTAAACAAGTACAAAGCACCAAACCTGGCGATAAACAATTACAGAGCACCAAACATGGCAATAAACAATTACAGAGCACTAAAAATGGCAATAAATATTTACAGAGCACCAAACATGGCAAAAAACAATTACAGAGCACCAACCATGGCAATAAACAATTACAGAACACCAACCTTGGCACTAAACAATTACAGAGCACCAAACCTGTCAATAAACAGTTACAGAGCACCAAATCCGGCAATAAACAATTATAGAGCACCAACCATGGCAATAAACAATTACAGAGCACCAACCTTGCCACTAAACAATTACAGAGCACCAAACATGGCAATAAACAATTACAAAGCACTAAACCTGGCAATAAACCATTACAGAGCACCAAACCTGGCAATAAACAATTACAAAGCACCGAATATGACAATAAACAATTTCAGAGCACCAACCATGGTGATAAACAATTACAGAACACCAGCCATGGCAATAAATAATTACACAGCACCAACCATGGCGATAAACAATTAACAAAGCACCAAACATGGCGATAAAAAATTACAGAGCACCAAACCTGATGAAAAACATTTACAGAGTACCAATCCTGGCGATAAACAATTACATAGCACCAAACATGGCAATAAACAATTATAGAGCACCAAACATGGTGATAAACAATTACAGAGCACCAAACATGGCGATAAACAATTACAGAGCACCAAACATGGCAATAAAAAATTCCAGAGCAACAAGCATGGTGATAAACATTTACAGGGCATCAAACATGGCAATAAATAATTACAGAAAACCAAACACGGCAATAAACAATTACAGACCAAAAAACATGGCGATAAACAATTACAGAGCACCAGACATGGCGATAAACAATTAAAGAACACCAAAGATGGCAATAGACAATTACAGAGCAGCAAACATAACAATAAATAATTACAGAGCACCAAATATGGCAATAAACAATTACAGAGCCCCAAACATGGTGATAAACAATTACAGAGACCAACCATGGTGATAAACAATTACAGAGCACCAAACCTGGCAATAAACAATTACAGAGAGCCGAAAATGGCAATAAAATATTACAGAGCACCAAACATGGCAATAAACAATTACAGAGCACCAAACCTGGCAATAAACAATTACAGAGCACCAAACATGGCAATAAACAATAAAACAGCACCAAACATGACTATAAAAATTTACAGAGCACCAAACCAGGCAATAAACAATTACAGAGCACCAAACATGGCAATAAACAATTATAGAGCACCAAACCTGGTGATAAACAATTACAGAGCACCAGTCATGATGATAAACAATTACAGAGCACCAAACATGGCGATAAACAATTACAGAGCATCAAACATGGTGATAAACAATTACAGAGCATCAAACATGGAAATAAACTATTACAAAGCACCAAACCTGACGATGAACGATTACAGAGCACAAACATGGTGATAAACAATTACAGAGCATCAAACATGGAAATAAACTATTACAGAGCACCAAACATGGCAATAAACAATTACAGAGCACCTCTAGGGAAGCACAAAGCAGCACAGTGGCACAGCAGATAAAGTTGTTGCCTAACAGCAGGAGGTTTCCTGGTTTGATTCTCAGCTGGTGTGCCTTCTGTGGTGGGTCTGTATGTCTTCCTTGTGCTCATGTGGGTTTCTCCGGGTGTTCTGTTTTCCTCCCCTATTGCAAAGACATGCAGCAGGTGGATTGGAAACTGTAAATTGGCCATAAGTGTGAGTGTGCATGGCAGTGTGTGTGTGGAAGAACTACTGCAGCAGGGTTAGCCACCAAGCAGTGCAAACCTTGGCTCTAGAAATGTTAGGGTAAACCTCTTCATTGTACATTGAATTGCAGTATGATGTTCTGACACACCCAAAGTTATGAAAGTTGCTGATATCCTCACTCAAACCAACATTGTAACTGGTGGGGTACCACAGGTATTATTGCAGGGATCCTCACTGAATGTAACATTGTAATGGGTGGGGCACCACAAGGATTAGTGGTGGGACCCTCAATGAAAATAACATTGTAACTGGTGGGATTCCACTGGATCAGTGTTGAAATACTCACTGAAAATGACACTGTAACTGGTGGGGTATCAAAGGGATTAGTACAGGGAACCTTACTCAATGTAACATCGCAACTAATGGGACACCACAAGAATAAGTGTTGCGACCATCATTGAACGTAATATTGTAACAGGTGGGTACCTCAGGGTCAATGCTGGTACCCTCACTGAATGTAATATTGTAACTTGTGGAGTACCACTGGGATCAGTGCTGGCACTCTCACTGAAAGTAGCATTGTAACTGGTAGGACACCACAAGGATAAGTGCAGCAAGCTTCGTTGAACGTGGCACTGCAACTTGTGGGATTCCGCAGGGTCAGTGCTGGGAACCTCACTGAATGTAACACTGTAACTCGTGGAGTACCACAGGGATCAGTGCTGGCACTCTCACTGAATGTAACATTGTAACTGGTGACACACCTCAGGGCACAGTGCTGGGACCCTCATTGAATGTAACATAGTGACTTGTGAGATACCTCAGGGGTCAGTGCTGGGACCCTCACAGAATGTAACATAGCGACTGGTGCGATAACTCAGATGTCAGTGCTGGACCCTCACTGAAAGTAACATTATAACTGAAGGGATACCACAGGGATCAGTGCTGGGACCCTCATTGAATGTAACAAAGTGACTAGTTAGATACCTCAGGGGTCAGTGATGGTAACCTCTCTGAATGTAACATAGTGACTGGTGAGATACCTCAGGGGTCAGTGCTGGGACCCTCACTGAAAGTAGCATTATAACTGGTGGGATACCAAAGGGATCAGTGCTGGGACCCTCATTGAAAGTTACATAGTGACTGGTGAGATACCTCAGGGGTTAGTGCTGGGAACCTCACCGAATGTAACATAGTGACTGGTGAGATACCTCAGTGGTCAGTGCTGGGACCCCCACTGAATATAACATAGTGATGGTGAGATACGTCACAAGTCAGTGCTGGGACCCTCACTGAATGTAACATAGTGACTGGTGAGATAACTCAGAGGTCAGGGCTGGCACCCTCACTGAATGTACCATACTGACTG
>NW_025057287.1:0-6425 GCF_019279795.1 Protopterus annectens | reverse complement strand
CCCCTCCAGACTAGGTACATCACGGAACTTTAGCCCGGTCTTACCGGCCATTTGCAATTGTAATTAGCAGACATGTGTCAATACATGTATAATAATACATATTGTCATGCCAAAGGTAATCTATGTTATTTGGACAATGGCTTCGGCTATTGGCATCCGTTGCTGTGAGTGTTGCCGGTTACCATACACATTGCTTGCTCAGAGGCAGATTTCCCCAAACTGCACACTACTGTGGTCTCCTTTAAGGACCCTGAGCCAGTGGTCGACAGTACTGCAGCCACTGCATCACTCACATATGCCGTCTACCAGTACCTACAGGACTGCATGAACCAGGCATTCCCTTACCCAACTGTGGTTCATTGTACCAATGCCAAGCATCCAGTGTGGTGTACCCCAGCCATACACAGGCTGTACAACAAGAGGAGGTGGCTACTACAAGGCGGAGCAGGCACCTTGTGAGGTATGACACCCTTGGTCATCATATGTGTAGAGCTACACGCTGTCATGACATGGTCCAGGGCACGTTCCACAGATATACCTACATGGACCTGGCTGACAATCATACCACCTTCATTTGCTATGCTCGACACCTGGGAGGTCACTCCCACATATGCTCTGACTGGGTTCACAAAGATGTGGAGTTTACTCAACATACACACATTGCCAAAATACGGCCTGACAAGTTCGGTGAGGACATCTCCACACCCCCCCCACATGAGGGGATGTCTGTACCAGCGGTTTGTGGTCCCCAAATGTTCTGTGACACACGGGTGGGACATGCTCTCTCCAGGGTAGTGGACATAGCACCCATGGGACCAGCTAGTCACCCTACTTTGTACTCCACTATCTCATTGAGGAATTAAACCCATAGTTAGGACAGCTATTTCTTTGTAGCCTCACCTCAGGTAACGCACCAGGTTGTGTCGCACGGCAACTGTAGTCCCACGCCACGGGGCCCAAATGCCTCCCTGACCCTGGTTATTACTGTCCCATTACCATGAGGAGACCTATCTACAAAGACATGGGGAGGGATCATACTGCTCGAGATGAAGGCATGGGGGACATGCATACTTTGCATCCAACACGGTTTGGCTTGTTCAGGGCGGTTCATGCCTTTAAAGCATGGTTGACATTTTCGACAGTCACCGAGGCCATTGATGGGGGTCTTGCAGTCCATACAGCCTACCTCGACCTGGCAAAGGCCTTCAACACATTACCCCTCAGGTATCGTTGATAAACCCATTGGCGGGGATGTGAACACGCAATCACAGGATGTGTTGTAAACTGTCTATGTAACACAACCCACGTTCATAGTTGCTGGCAGCATGTCAGACCTACTGCCTGTCCAAGCGGTGTCCCAGGGGGCCCCTTTCCCCTGGGTCCACTCCCCCATACATCTACATTTCCACACTACTAGCACTCACACGGGTCTTATGGGCGACTTTGTTTGTAAATGACTGCGAAACAGGTGCCATAGTGGGACGGACGTCTGACACAGTTATCCTTCAAAGGGGCCTCCCAGATATGCATATCTGCTGTCAGGGACATGTCCCACAGCTAAATGCTAAGTAATGCAACATCATACCTGTCGAGGAGTACTAGGTCACCCCTGTCCAGCATATAGGTGGCTGTCCACTGAGCGCAGGGGTGTTTACCAGGGATCAGGGGACAGAGTTTGTCGGTCACCATTCCTTCAACACACACGCTTTTTCGTGGTTCGGTGGGACTTCTACATAGCCCACCTGTTTGTGCAGGGATTCACATCTACATCAGGGTAGGTCATTATCTCCTTGTACCCATTACGTGTTACACCTATGATTTACTACATTGCCCCAATCGGAGGGTATCTGACCCAACACCTACAGCAGCTGGGAAGGCCTCATAGGTTAATTGTCATACAGATGCAGGGTGACATGGATTTGTGTAATGCTGCCCCACTTGTAGGACCCCTGCCCCATTCAGTCACATACCTGTTGTTTAGTGTTGACCTGTGCCTGACATACGAGGCCATGTCAACCCATATGTCATGTCTATGCTTCACCTACTGTATCTGTATCCCTCAGAACCACAAGGGCAGGTGACATGAACCTTGTCACGGGCATTAATGGATGTGTTGGAGTGACACATATGTCCCCACACTCACAATGCTGTGGATCTACATCGCAGTACATGTGAGACAGAGATCCTTCCTAGCCTTGTTCGGGGGTATGTTGTCCATTGGATGGGGAATTGCAGATATAGGCCGGGGGATTACATCATTATCACTGCTTGACAGAGGTACAGCAATATCATAAGTATTTTATCTCCGCACAGAAGGTTGGCAAAGTAATCCTAACTATGGTGTAGGGTTATGGCTGAACCTGGGTCGATGGCCTACCCTGTACCTATGGACGTATGAACCTATATTCATAGTTTGTCCCATTTACACTTGTCTATCCCCTATTTTTCCCCAAAGTGGCACATGATTGTCCTCTGTATTACTTGCAGGTATGCTGTCTACAGTGCACAAGCCCCAGTTGATGACAGTGTATCTGTGTCCCTAACACTGTGATACTGAGGACTACCACACATCCTTCACAACATTACATGCATATGTCCATTCTATTCTTCTTTGGCCTATGGGGGGGTGTTAAGGCAACAATTACACAAGTCCCTGTTTGTGCATGCTTCATGTTGGTGTTTGTCCAGCCTCCGTTGCAGTCGTGTGTTGGACGGTAGTGTTTCTGTGTGTTTGGCATGTGTTTTTATTGCCGGTACATCTGTGGGAGGTGTGGTTGGCACATGTTCCTCTTTGCAGGGACACCCATCCTGGGGTTTGTGTCATGCATCTGCACTTGGCACGTGCCATATGTCCTGTACTATTCCCACAGTCGTACTACTGCGTGTTACTGGCTGTTTGTATGTGGTACACATGGTGATTGTGGTGTTTGGCTTGAC
Source organism: Protopterus annectens (assembly GCF_019279795.1). Taxonomy (NCBI): domain Eukaryota; kingdom Metazoa; phylum Chordata; order Ceratodontiformes; family Protopteridae; genus Protopterus; species Protopterus annectens. Next base: position 3,488 of record NW_025057287.1, on the reverse strand, counting down.
CTATTCCCATGCTAGAACATACACATCTGTCAATTACGTTGTTTAAATCAAACTGTAACACTCATTCCTCTTTTCAAAATGACAGTCAATAACACAGGAAGCTCAGGTTAACAACGCTTTTACTACTGTGCACCAGGAGGAAAATAACTATGCAGTACAAGTTTAGAGTTTTATCTTACTCTATACAGGTAACAGCTGTATGAGTATTGTGTTTGCAATCATCTTTTGCACACCTTAATGATGTGGTCAGTCACAGGGCATTTACATCACTATAGTCCACAATATTGTATTCCTACAACAGTGCTAAGGTAATGCTTATTAAATGTTTTCCCATGAGGATAGCACAGCCTTGCGAGCCACATAGTCAATTAGAATGTCCTTCGGTAAATTATGCTCTGTCAAGGTTCCAAGACTGTTCAGATCCAGTCGCCACTTCATCTCCTACTAGATACCTTTGTCTCTGGTGAGCAGCTGTACTCTGTCTTAGATAGAGCTCACAAGGCCATCCTCCTCAGTGGAAGGATGACAGATATACCTGTACATACATTTATTATTCTCTAACCCAGCAGATGACTAATGCTGAATGACATACACCTGCTGCACTGGTTACTGCCAGGGTCAGGGTTCAATCACACTGCAGCTACACTACAGGCAATTACATGCATGATAAGCTCTACTGCCATATTGTAAAATAGAATAATATGCATTATACACTATTTGTTTCTAAACTAGCACGCCATTTTATGTTTAAATATATATTTTGCTAACATTCTCCTCCTTTGATTGCTTCTATTCTATCCAGAAACATATACAACATTATTTCATTCCCTAGCCTCTTCCTTCGGGAACGCTTAACTAGGCAAGTCATTTGTTGTACATTTCAGAAAGGTTTTCTTTTTGTATAAACAAATACCACTAGAGTTCTTGATACATAGTCTGGGGTTACAGATAGGGACAGAGTCCCTGACTAATACTTACATGCAAAGTATCCCGCAACAGACACATGCTCCCAATATGAGCAGAACAACACAAATGGCAATCAAGATATTCAGTATGACTGAACCCCATCCACCAAATGGTTTGTGGAAATGGTTCGCAGTGGGTTTGGGCCTGGTTCCCCATGGATGACACCTGCTGTATTACCTCTAGGTGGGCTTGATATTGTTCATGTTATGGGGTACTTGACACAGCTTTCTTTGATAAGCCAAGACGCTTTTCTCGCCAGGGTGCAGTCGCTATTACATTTTGTGACACAACAGTTCTCATTGCATCCAGTTCATCAGTCACAAGTTCAAAAGAGAAATGTCACATTGCTCATTCCTCCGACAGGTTTTGACAACTTCCTCTGTTCCCTGATTGATTTCACTACTCCACAAGCTGGGAGTGTTCCAGCCCAGGATATAAAGCTGTCACCAAGTCCATATGAGTCAATATTCCTTTATCTCTTGCATAAGAATGGATTTTCAGAACAGCTTCCATTTCACCCACTGGATTAGTGGGGTTTTTACTGTGTTCCCAGTTCTTCGAGCTATATGTCTTATAGTTCGCTTGCACTCCAGAGGCAATTGTGCAGTATGTCATGTGACTGGAGCCAGATAACCCAAAAAACAACTGCCGGACCAATTCTCAGGTAACCATTGATATGCTTTTTTTCCCACAAACAAAATAACAATATTCTACTTTACTACTGATGCGGGTTAACTCTGCATGTAACATTTTCCTGTCTATAACAGAGGACTGTTTATACAATTCAGGATGTTTCTGCACATCTTTCCACGTTGTTCTCATGAAGCTTCAATACAAATCATGAATGGTGCTACAACTACTACTGTGATCTTTGGCTGTTATATGACATTTGTAAGACACAGTTATGTTACAAATACTCCCACCAACTTGAACTGTATCATGTTTATGAAAACAAACAATTCCTTTTTGTGTAACAGGTAAGTAGTGCCACTTTGTCCTGTGATCTCACAGAACCTGTATCAAAGTGTAAATATTCACAAGTCTCAATCTATCCCCAAGGGGACAACATACATCGGAAGTCCTCCATATGATGTAGGTATGGCAGTACAAACACAGCAATTTAAAATGTTCATAGTCTGTACATGCACACGCCATGCCTAGGTATGTGTTGAAGTTTGATGCCACTCTGTGGCCAGTTCATCACGTATCACTATTTGTATCTGTGTAGTTATATGCAGGTAAGGTCCCAGCAAATGTAAAGTCAACACAAACATGGTTAATAGGTGTATGATCAGTAGGACAGTAAACCAAATGTCTTTGGGGTTGCTTTGTATTGTTATACAGTCTGGCCCGGGTGATTCAGTCTCTATGGTATATCAGCTACAAGATGTAAATCAGACTTGATATCCTTTACCGGGTTCAAAACTGTGAGGTGAACCCAGGACGACCTCTCCGCAAACTTTACTGCAGTAGGCATTGCCAACAGTACCTGGTACAGACCTTCACACGTTGGACTCGGAGATTATCTTATTTGGATAACAGTGAAATACACACAGGATACTGGAGTCAGCTATGCGTCCGGCTTCGCTTGCTCTTTATCTGTAAAAGACTTTAACTGCAAAACAGTGTTATTGGTTAACAATCCTCTCATGTCACCTGCTAATGAGCCATCGACCTCCAGCTCTGCAGGCATGACAGCTTTCCACTCTGGCACATGATATGCCATTCCAAATACTACTTCGAAGGGGGTCAAACACTTTACATTTGGAACTGTTGTCATGCTCAGCAATGCTAGAGGTAGACAGCAAATGCAACTCGTCTGGGTGTCACCCACCAACCTCCTCAACTTATTTCTCGGGATCCCATTGTACCGCGCCACCAGTCATGCTGACTGTGGGTTGTACATGCAATTTATATTCATGGAAATGCCAAATAATCCCCCAGGTTGCTGGATTGTCTGGTTCACAAAATGTGTTCTATTGTCACTGTAGCTTCTTTACAGTATGCCAGATCTAGGGATACTTTATTTTACTGGGACCTTTGCCACTGCTGCTGCATCCGGATTCCTGGTTGGGAATGCTTCTACCCATTTTGATAATATATCTATAATCACTAAACAGTATTTCTTCCCTTCACATTTATTCAGCTGTATACACTCCAAACAAATAGTATGGAACGGTTATGGTGGTGTAGGTAAACCCACTCACTTCAGTTTAAATGCTCCCTGTGCATGATGTTTACTGCAAATATGACACGCTGCTCATGATGTTTGTATGTGGTTCCTAATTCCGTATGTTAGGAATATTCTGTTAACCAACTGTACCATCCCCCCTGTTGAGACATGGCTCTACCCATGGCTCAACACAGCCGCATATCTGAATACATTAGACGTTAATATTGGCTTTCTCACTGTGGATATGTACAGTCCGCTTCAAGGATTGCCCCGCCATACCCACGCCTGCTTTTCTGCTCGAGTTGATGTTTGCATTGTTTGTAACATTTCTACATCTAGAATGTCTGAG
>NW_025057286.1:0-6108 GCF_019279795.1 Protopterus annectens | reverse complement strand
AAAAGGGGGAAATTAAATTTAATTAACATGAAATGGGAATAGAACTTTACATTTCCTTTCAGATACACCCGGAGGTGGAATATGCAGAATGGTAAATTCCCATGAAAGGGTGGATTTTTCATAACCGATTTTCTCAAGTATCACTCTCAAGGCACACCAAAGCTTATAGGAACATTTGCAACTCCAAAACAGATGAAGGATATCATCAGTTTGGTTCGAGCAATAACAGCATTTAGGGGATTGATTAGGGTAGATCTTACTTAATGCTTCAGGGGTAAAATACGCATTGTTCAGAATCATCAGCTGAGTATATTTCAACTTATTGAAGGGAATGGTTTTAGAGCTTCATTTTATAGCCTGTGATATTGAGCTTTGGTTTATGGTAGGGTTACTTTTTAACCAGAATTTTGAGATAATGAACTCATTCTGATATCTGAGTGACATGATAACCTTGTATACATTTGAGGTCATCTTTTTCTCACTGAGCAGAAGTTTCTTTAATGTTCTACAAGCTGAAATATCTTCATCTGAGACCAGGGGGTGGTCTAGGTACTTTCCTGTCAACTCTCTAACCTGTCGTAGCGTGGTCAGGTATTTCTTGGGCAAATTCAAACTGATTCTTAGGTTAGAAATTGTCTGATGTCTGAAGGGGAAGAGATCCGAGATAGAGGTATTCAAAAGGAGGGGGTATTGCACCAAGTTTAACATGTGCCCATTCAATTTAAGGTTGGGGTTAAGATGAATTGGTTGTAATGTCATGTAGGAATGGGAAAGATTCAAGGATTTGAACAGAGCCTGAAGGGATTTTATGCTATATAATAGACCTTTTGTACGTTTCAATATGCCTATGTTTGCTTCATCTAGAAATGGAAGTGCTGCAGGGCTAAATTTTAATGATTTAATGTAATTGTTACCCAGGATCACCCAAGGCGGGGCCCACTTATACTTGTCTTTATGATAGGACGTAATCTTTAATACCCTACTAGCATTGATTATTTCATAGTAAGTTTTAAAATCAGGTAGGCCCAGACCTCCCTGCTCTTTAGGATAAATAAGTTTAGAGTAACTGATCCTGACCAATTTAGGGGCCCATACGAATCTAGAGATAGAAGATATCATTTTTTTAAAGAAATTGTTATGTAAAATACTGGTGGTTGAATGAAACAGATATAACAGTTTAGGAAGAATGTTCATCTTAATTACTGTGGTTCTGGCCAAGAAAGGAAGCTTAAGCCTAGACCATCTATTGATATCGTTTTGAATATTTGACCAATATCCACATTTCCTGAAATATTTGGTTATTTGGGGAAAATTGTATCCAAATAATGAAGCTGTTCTTTCGATTTATCCCTGTTCAAAAGTTATATTAGGAAACTAGAGTTTGTTTAAGGGAAAATTAAAGTTTTTTCCCTATTAAGTTTGAAATTCCTAAGTTGGAAATGTTTAATTGCAGATAATTTTTTAAATTGGGTCAGAGTCAGGAAGAGTAAAATATATTTTAAAGGGTCATCTGCATATGCCGAAGGGGAATCTTTAAGTTATAAATACTAGGTGGGTGGGGGAAAAGTGGCTTGTTTGAGAAGATGAAAAAGGTTCCATATAAATTTAAAAAGAAGGGGAAAGGGGCAACCCTGTCTGACTCCATTCACCATGTTAATTCTGTTAGATGAGTTTTATTATATGATAGTGGTGTATGCTGTGGAGTAAAGGGTTTTATTTTGTCTATAAATGGATTGGAATGTTAAAAAGGGTAAGCAAATAAAAATTTGTGCTCAAGGGGTCAAATGCCTTGGATGCACCCACCCAAAAGGCTACATGGGGTGTTTGGCAAAATTAGAAGGGTGGATCATGGTTCCAGTAGTAAAGTCTGTCTTAGTTTGTTTTCCGGGATAAAGCCAGATTGCTCAGGAAAAATGATGTGAGAATAACAGCTTTCAGCCTGTTAGCTAGGACCAGGCCAGAATTTTATGCCCAAATTAATTAAAGATATGGGTCTAAAATTCCCGGGATTTTAGGGTCTTATTATGTTTAAAATGAAAATCGTTCTGGAGGCATTTAAATGTATATCTTTAAACCATTGGAGGTAATATAGTTAAATAATAGGCTCAAATTTGGAATTTTTGTTAAATGCTTTATAAAATTCAGGAATCCATCTGGGCCAGGGGGTTTATTAGGTTTTAAACTTGTTAATAGCGGAGTAATTTCTTGTGTTTTATTCCCCTTTTTAAAGCTTATTTTGATCCTCTGTTATTTGGGAAAGGTAAATTATTTAGAAAAGATTGTATTTCTAAATCCCACTATGTTTTCATGGGCCCCTAAGTTTGCTTGAATGGTTTTAAAAAATTTTAATAATCTCATTAGGTTGCTGGAAGTCCTTCCCTTGGTAGTGTATTTCAGGTATAAATGTGGAGGATTTAGTGAGGTTGATCACCTTGGCCAAAAATCTGGAGGGAGAGTGTATTACGTCTGCATATAAGGCCAGTGATTTAATCTCATGGAAACTCAGGTTCTCTGCGTGTAGAGATATTAAATCTTTTTGTAGCTGCATCATACGTTCCTCCAACATGGGGGTGTGTTTGGCCTGAGATTCCATTTCTACTTTATGAAGGCGAGAGGTAAGATCCCGTTCTTTTTTGTTATAGAGTTTCTTATAGTATGCTGCTTTATTTAACAAGAAGCCTCTGATCATTGATTTAATTCGCCCATTCGCAATCTAGAGGGGATTGAAAGGATTTCCTGGATTCAAGAAAGGAATCCAGGTATTCATCAATTTGAGAGGTAATCTCCTCTCTCCCCAGGAGATTGGGGTTCAGCCGCCAACAGATGTCTATTCTATCTGTTGAGCCCCTATTTTGTCGGTGTATACCCAGAGAGATCTTGGAATGGTCGGAGATAGATCTAGGCGATTGTTTAAAGGAGATATTCATAGTGTAGAAAACCTTGGAAATAAGAAAAAAGTCTATTCTGGACCAACTTTTGGCACAGGTGGAGAAAAAGGTGTAGTTGCGTTTTTTCTGAGCCGGATCTAGAAAAATGTTTGGGTCAAATAAATTGAACTCTTCTTTCAGTTCGGTTATGTCTTTATGTGTTGGGAGGTTAGGTCAAGCCCTGTGATTCAACCTATCTGTTTTGGGATCCTGCACTGTATTCCAGTCTCCTCCCACAATATAATAGTGGTTAGGAAATGAAGTGAGGAGGTTATATATCTTCGTAAAGAAGCTCTGTTGAGAGGTACAAGGGGCATATATGTTCAGAAATAGAATAGGTTTATCTAATAAGGGGTGAATTGCAGTAAAATAACACCATCTACCCTCATTATCTGACCCCAACTTACCAATATCTGGCCCAAAGCTATTTTTAATGATAATGGCTACCCCAGCTCTATACGTGGTGCCTGCTGAGGCTATGATTTTTTTGATCCAGGGTCTCAATTTTTCTTGCTCCCATTGATGTTTAAATAAATCGTTTCCTGAAGGAAAGTAATATTAGCAGAAGATTTAATATAGGTCATAAGAAATTTTTTTTTTAGGTGTTTGTAACCCCTTAATGTTCCAAGATTCTAAGTTCCACATTTTCAAATTAAGCTGAGTACATTTAAGAGATCAGGAATGTAAGGGGGAGTATGGAAAACAATGTATATTGAGTGAGCTGTATTGTAACCCAGGGGCAAGAGAAGACATCCTTCCCGTTTAATCCCGGTGCCTACCCACCTCCCCTAAGGGGTTCTGGGAAAGTAAAGTAGGATGACCCTGAGATCACCCGATGGGTGCAGGACCTTGTTCCCAGAAAGTACCACCTAACACAGCATGAACCAAAATGCATAACTAACCCATGCAGTGTAAAACACATTAAATCTCCCCAAGAAAAAAAGGTAAAACATGCAGAGATGAACAGCAAACATACTATTATTTACATAATAACACTTAGGATACCTAACCTTATAAAAAAGCTAAAGCTTTCATCTATACTAAACGTGAATGAAAGGAATTTGTTTGAATTATACTAATTACCAATATGGATTGTTATTCATCAGTAATCACATACCATGTTCTTATGCTTAATGAGGTTTTGCAAATTTAAACAAAGCGGTCAATCGTATTTTCAAAGCCAGAAATAGAGATCCCCACAGAGGAAAGGGACATCCCAGAGAAAGCTTACAAAAAAACCCCCCTGTATCTATCCTCCCCCACCTCCTCATCGAAAGCATTAACTTATTACCCAACTCGAATTCTCTATCTTGCTTTACTAAGTTGCGTTGGTATCTTCAATGTGTTTAGTCGCCTTGAGTATTGTTGTCAGAATCCTCCATACCCATATGAAATCGGCTTTTGTAATCATGCGCATAATATGTGTATAATGGGAGGAGCCCCAAACCCAACTTTTTTTCTCCCATGCTGGTTCCCTCTTTCTATCCCTGGAGATTCTCCCGATGGTGTGAGACAAAGGTCAGTTCAGTCCCTTTTGCTTAGTCCTGTTTTCCACCTTTTTCCCCCTTTAATGAGCCATATACAAGATTTCTCATAGACTGGTCAGTAACCATCTAAAGTCCCACCAGATATCAGAGTTGCTTTTTGTCTGAGGTGAAAGACTAGTGGGGTAAGAAAAACAGAAGCACAGGGTGTACTAGGCCATATCAGGACCAAGCCTTGGCATTTCCTTGGCTCTTGTCACATTGGCATTAGTCTTCTAATTTATTTAAAAAGGGCTTCTGATGCATGTACCCAGATGCCAGTGTAGCATGGTGTTTAAACTAATCTAGCAGTTCTCCGCATTTCAACAGGAATAATGTTGACCAGTGCTAGCGGCCATTCCCCATGTCATGAAACAAAAAACCCCTAAAGTACACTAAGAGCCGAATGAGGAAATGCTATGGATGAAACCAGGCTCATTCACTTGAACAATAAAAGCAGTAATGGTATAGTTAATTGAGAGGAAACAAAAACTCTAAAGTATCATACAAGCAGTACATGAAAAATGCTATGAATCAAGGTAGGCTCATTCATTTGCACATTAAATGCAGTAATGCCCAAAAAAGGGTTACAACCGGCTATATCATACCTGTGCCTTTACTGTCCCACTAAAATGCGGGTTTTTACATCACTACACCAGAATTTTGGGGACACTCTAACATCTGACTTATTCACATGTGAGGGTTAAGTATGTAAGACAGGAATAATTCAGTCTGATTTTCCCATTTTTCACCATCACAATGAAATACATCAAATTTCAAATAGTTACCAGCAATCAAAAATGTTAAAAATAGTGTTAGGGGTTAAATGTTCTATGCTGGAGGGGGAAAAAATGCTTATGCAGAGTGAAACTTACAGAACACTGCAACAGGAAGTTTTAAAGGGGTGACAAACAGAGAAGAAAGACAATCTACTGAACTACGACTGAAGTGAAAGACAGGAGAAAAGATAAATAGAGGAATGGGACCTGAGAGGGATATACTTTTCTTAGAGAGAAAAACATGGTATAAAAGAAGAAGCTGACAGAATAGTCAGCTAAACATAAAATACAAAAGTGTATAAAATGCAGGACCAGATAATGCTATATTAATAGTGATCAAATACAAATGACACGGTTTTAGCTCCTCAGGTTCCTTTTCAAGTTTTAAGAACTCATAAAAGGACTGAGATGGTCATAACTTCCTAATAGATGCAGTATTTAGAAAAAAGAAGAACTTTTAGTTATTTTAAACTGGTGGATCACTATGTAAAAGCATTCAATCACAGCATCAGAGTTACATCAAAGTTAAATTGTCAATGCATCAGAATGGTTTAAAAAAAGTTAGGTGGAATATCGGTCCCTGCACAACTGCAGATCTAGAATACCAACTAATGTTGTGATATAAAATCTAATGTTCTCCATAGTTGCAAGTTCCTGTGTTTACTGCTGACCTTTGGTCCAGTTACAAGAGAGGCTATGCCTTCATAGATTCTCAGTACTACTTTTTATTTACAAAAGGGGAGTATGGAGTTAAACCCCTCCCCAAGACAGATTAACCAACATATACCCTAGGGTCTGTCAAAGTATTATTGTAGCAATGACTATCAAGGTACACTGACTATAGGTATAACAATCTGAAAGCTATGCAAGGGTTCCCCA
>NW_025057285.1:0-7847 GCF_019279795.1 Protopterus annectens | reverse complement strand
AAAACACACCTGGGGAATCCTGACAGGAACTGAAATTAGGAAAAGGCCTAAAGGCCGAATAACTAAACTAAATAACTAGGACAAAAGAGGGGTATGGAGGCTAGAAAGGTAGAAAGTACCACTGAGGAAAGAATGGATACTAAAAGGACCAACAATTCAGGGTTTTAGGCTCCCAAAAACCCTGACAAAAAAGCTAGAGAAAAAATATCACTTACCAGGGCTGGTAAAAGGATGACTACTCATTGGCGAGCGACAACCTGAGAGATCCTGGGTAATTACCGCCTTGCATCATGGGATATATAGGGCTGCCTCGAGGCTGGTAAAAGTGACTCTCCGAGCTTAGAGTGCAAGGATGCGGTCGAGGCCCGAGGATAAGCCTCCGAACCCATCCAGCAAGAATGAAGCCCCGAGATTGACAACTTAACATCATCGAAAATTACAACTATATGAAATAGTACGAAACAAAAGCTGCAAAAGAGGTAAAATATCGAAAAGATTCACAACTATGAAATAGTACCAAAAAAACAAAGCTGCAAGAGTAAAATATCACTTACAACTATGAAATAGTACTGAAAAACCGAAGCTGCAAGAATAACAAACCAATTACAACTATGAAATAGTAGTGAAAAACAAAAGCTGCAAGAGTAAAATATCAATTACAACTAAGAAATTGTACTGAAACACCAAAGCTGCAAGAGTAAAATATCAATTACAACTATGAATCAGTACTTTGAAAAACAAAGGAATGCAAGGTAGAATTTCACATACAGTCTATGAAATAGTTTACAGAGAAGAAACCAAAAGCTGCAAAAGTAAAATATCAATTACAACTATGAAATAGTACTGAAAAACCAAAAGCTGCAAGAGTAAAATATCACTTTAATCTATGAAATAGGTACTGAAAAACCAAAAGCTGCAAAAGTAAAATATCACTTACAACTATGAAATAGTTACTGAAAACCACAAAAGCTGCAAGAGTAAAATATCACATACAACCATGAAATGGTACTGAAAACCAAAGCTGCAAGAGTAAAATGTCAATTACAACTGCTAAAATAGTGCTGAAAAAGGTAAAGGCTGCAAGAGTAAAATATCAATTACAACTATGAAACAGTGCCGAAAAACCAAAGCTGCAAAATTAAAATATCAATTACAACTATGGAAATAGTACCCGAAAAACCAAAGCTGCAAGAGTAACATATCAATTACAACTATGAAACAGTGCCTTTGAAACCAACGCTGCAAGGAGTAAAATATCACTTACAACTATGAAATAGTACTTAAAAGGCTCAGAAGCTGGAAGAGTAAAATATCACTTACAGGTATGAAATAGGACTGAAAAACCAAAAGGCTGCAAAAGTAAAACATCAATTACAACTATGAAATGGTACTGAAAACCAAGCTGCAAATTAATAAAGATCAATTACAACTATGAAATGGTACTGAAAAACCAAAGCTACAAGAGTAAAATATCAATTACAACTATGAAATAGTACTGAAAAACCAAAGCTGCAAGAGTAAAAAAATCACTTAGAACTATGAAATAGTACTGAAAAACCAAAGCTGCAAGAAAAAAATATGAGTTACAACTGTGAAATAGTACTGAAAAACCAAAGCTGCAAGAGTAAAATATCACTTACAACTATGAAATAGTACTGAAAAACCAAAGCTGCAAAAGTAAAATATCACTTACAACTATGAAATAGTACTGAAAAACCAAAGCTGCAAGAGTAAAATATCACATACAACTATGAAATAGTACTGAAAAACCAAAGCTGCAAGAGTAAAATGTCAATTACAACTACTTTAAGCTAAATGGTGCTGAAAATACCAAAGGCTGCAAGGTAAAATATCAATTACGGCTATGAAATGAATTGCTGAAAAAACCAAGAGGTGCAAGAGTGGAAACATCAATTACAACTATGAGAACAGTGCCCGAAGAACAGAAGCTGCAATAGTAGGAAATATCAATCAAATCTGCGAAGAAAGTGCCGAGAAAAACCAAAGCTGCAAGGTAACATATCAATTACAACTATGAAACAGTACTGAAAACCAAAGCTGCAAGAGTAAAATATCAAATTCACAACCTATGAAATAGTTGCCGAGAAAAACAAAGCTGCTATGAAGAAAATGGAAAACTAAAGCTGCAAGAGTAAAACATTAATTAAACTATGAAATAGTACTGAGAAAACTAAAGCTGCAACTGTAAACATCACTTACAACCATGAAACAGTACTAAAACCAAAGCAAGAGTAACATTATCAATTACAACTATGGTAGAACAGTGCTGGAAAAACCAAAGCTGCAAGGGAGGTAAAAGATATCACTTACACCTATGGAAATAGTACTGAAAACCAAAGCAGCTAAGAGTAAATGGTACTGAGAAAATAGAAGCTGCAAAGGTAAAACATTAATTACAGCTCATGGGAAACAGTACTGAAAAACCAAAGCTGCAAGTTGGCAAAATTTCACTTACAGCTATGAATTAGTACTGAAAGACCAAAGCTGCAAGGAGTAAAATATCAATTACTAACTATGAAATAGTACTGAAAAACCAAAGGCTGCAAGAGTAAAAAATATCACTTGTGACTATGAAATGGTACTGAAAAACCAAAGCTGCAAGAGTAAAATTTCAAGGTTACAAGCTGTGAAATAGTACTGAGAAAAAACCAAAGCTGCAAGAGAGTAAAATATCCACAAATTACAACTATGAAATAGTACTGAAAACCAAAGCTGCAAAGAGAAAACATGAGGTACAATCTGCTGAAATAGGATTGAAACTGTGTTGCAACAGTAAAATATCACTTATAGCCAGTGAAATAGCAAACAAAACCAAAAGCTAAAGAATAAAAATATCAATATACAATCTGGCGAAATAGTACTGAAAAACCACAAAGCGTAAGAGTAAAATATCACTATAACTATGAAATAGTATTGAAACCGAAGCTGCAAGAGTAAAATATCACTTGCAACCAAGAAATAGTAATTGAAAACCAAAGCTGCAAAGCACACATCACGACAAGCATGAAACAGCACTGAAAACTAAAGCTGCAAGAAAATATCACTTACAACTGTATGAAATAGTACTGAAAACCAAAGCTGCAAGAGTAAACATCACATAACTATGAAATAGTAATTGAAAACCGAAGCTGCAAGAGTAAAACATCAAATTAAGGCAACTATGAAATAGTACTGAAAACCAAAAGCTACAAGAGTAAAATATCAATTACAACTATGAAATAGTACTGATAACCAAAGCTGTGAAGAGTAAAAAATATCACTCTCTGGCTAACTAAGTGAAATAGTACTGAAAACCAAAGCTGCAAGAGTAAACATCACCACAACTATGAAATAGCACGTACTGAAAACCAAAGCTGCAAGAGTAAACATCAATTACAACAATGAAATAGCAATTGAAAACCAAAGCCAAGAGTATAATATCAATTACAACTATAAATTGTACCAAAAACCAAAGCTGCAAGAGTAAGATATCACTTACAACTATGAAATAGTACTGAAATACCAAAGCTGCAAGAGTACAATACCACTTACTACTATGAAATAGTACTGAAAAACCAAAGCTGCAAGAGTACAATATCATGTACAAGTATGAAATAGTACTGAAAAACCAAAGCTGCAAGAGTAAAATATCACTTACAACTATGAAATAATACTGAAAAACCAAAACTGCAAGAGTAAAACATCAATTACAACTATGAAATAGTACTGAAAAACCAAAGCTGCAAGAGTATAATATCAATTACAACTATAAATTGTACTGAAAAAACAAAGCTGCAAGAGTAAGATATCACTTACAACTGTGAAACAGTACTGAAAAACCAAGGCTTCAAGAGTAAAATATCAATTACAACTATGAAATAGTACTGAAAAACCAAAGCTGCAAGAATAAAATATCGATTACAACCATGAAATAGTACTGAAAAACCAAAGCTGCAAGAGTACAATATCACTTACAACTATGAAATAGTACTGAAAAACCAAAGCTGCAAGAGTACAATATCACTTACAACTATGAAATAGTACTGAAAAACCAAAGCTGCAAGAGTAACATATCAATCTCATAACTATGAAATAGTACTGAAAAACCAAAGCTAAGAGAGTGGTCAATATCAGCCTTACAACTATGAAATAGTACTGAAAACCAAAGCTGTAAGAGTAAAATATCAATTACAACTAAGAAAACAGTACTGAAAAACCAAAGCTGTGCAAGAGTAATAATATCACTTCACAACTATGAAATAGTACTGAAAACCAAAGCCAAGAGTACAATACTACTATGAATAGTGTCTGAAAAACCAAATCTTGCAAGAGTAACATATCACTTACAACTATGAAATAGTACTGAAAAACCAAACCTGCAAGAGTAAAATACCAATTACAACTATGGTGAAACAGTACTGAAAACCAGCTGCAAGAGTAAAATATCACTTACAGTTATGAAATAGTACTGAAAAACCAAAGCTGCAAGAGTAAAACATCGTTAACTATAGAAATAGTACTGAAAAACAAAGTTGCAAGAGCACAATATCACGCATAACTATGAAATAGTACTGAAAAACCAAAAGCTGCAAGAGTAAAATATCACTTACAACTATGAAATAGTACTGAAAACCAAAAGTTGGTGCAAGAGTAAACATCAATTACAACTAAGAAAAATAGTAATTGAAAGAAAACCAAAAGCTGCAAGAGGAAAATATCACTTTCATAACTATGAAATATACCGAAAACCAAAGTTGCAAGAGTAAAAATATCAATTACAACTAAGAAATAGAAAATTGAAAACCAAAGCTGGTAAGTATAAAATAAATATCACCTCACAACCATGAAATAGTACTGAAAACCAAAGCTGCAAGAGTAAAATATCAATTTGTGGAACTTACGGAAAATAGTACTGAAAACCAAAGCTGCAAGAGTAAAAATATCACTTACAACTACATGAAAAGTTGAAAATGAAAACCAAAGCTGCAAGAGCAATATCACTTACTACTATGAAATAGTACTGAAACCAAAGCTGCAAGAGTATTAACATCACTCTTTACTACTACTTAAATAGCAATTGAAAGTCCACGTAAGAGTGTCATCACTTACAACTATGAAATAGTATCGAAAAACCAAAAGTGTAAACACTACCTAACTGTGAAATAGTACTGAAAACCAAAGCTGCAAGATACAATATCAATGCATAAGCATGAAATAGTACTGTTCAAAGCTGCAAGAGTAAAATATCACTTTACAACTATGAAATAGTACTGAAAAACCAAAGCTGCAAGAGTAAAATATCAATTACAACTAAGAAATAGTACTTGAAAAAAACCAAAGCTGCAAGAGTAAAATATCACTTAATAGCCAGCGAAATAGTACTGAAAAACAAGTTTAAGAGTAAAATATCACTTTACAACTAAGGAAGGTACTGAAAACCAAAGCTGCGGGTGTGTACAATACCTAACTATGAAATAGTACTGAAAACCAAAGCTGCAAGAGTAATAATATCACTTAAAACTATGGAAATAGTACTGAAAACTCAAAGCTGCAAGAGTAAAATATCACTTACAACTATGGAAGGCACTGAAAACCAAAGCTGCAGAGTGATTGACCATAACTAAGAAATAGTACTGAAAACCAAAGTTTGCAAAGAGTAACATATCATTTTACAACTATGAAATAGTACTGAAAAACCAAAGCTGCAAGAGTAGAAAAAATTATCACTTCTTTACAACTTACGTGAAATAGTACTTGAAAAACCAAAAGCTGCGTAAAGAGTAATATAATACGACGAATCAAGTGAAATAGCACGGAAAAAACCAGTTGTGAAAGCAATACACGCTTTGCTAACCATGAAATAGTACTGAAAACCAGTGTTGCAAGAGCAAAAAATATCAATTACAACTATGAAATAGTACTTGAAAAACCAACGCCTGCAAGAGTAAAAATATCAATTACAACTATGAAAGCTAGTACTGAAAAAAACCAAAGTCAAAAGAGTAAAATGACAATTACAACTATGAATAGTAATTTGAAACAAAGCTGCAAGAGTAAAATATCATTTTACAACTAAGGAAAAGTACTGAAAAACCAAAGCTGAAAGAGAAAACAATATCGAAGCTACAACTGTATAGAAAACAGTACTGAAAAACTAAAGTTGCAAGAAGTAAAAATATCACTTCTACAACTCCATGAAATTGTACTCCTCGAAAAACAAAGCTGCAAGAGTAAAATATCAATTACAACTAGCGAAATAGTAATTGAATAACCAAATCGCGCTGCAAGAGTAAATATATCATGGGATTACAGGTTAAATATCACTCTACAGCGCATGAAATAGTACTGAAAACCAAAGCCAGCAAGAGAGTAAAATATCAATTACAACTATGAAATAGTATTGAAAAACCAAAGCTGTCAAGAGTAAAATATCAATTACAACTATGAAATAGTTGTGAAAAACCAAAGCTGCAATAGTAAAATATCACTTACAACTATGAAATAGTACCGAAAAACCAAAGCTACAAGAGTAAAATATCAATTACAACTATGAAATAGTACTGAAAAACCAAAGCTGCAAGAGTAAAATATCACAACTATGAAATAGTACTGAAAAACCCAAGCTGCAAGAGTAAAATATCAATTACAACTATGAAATAGTACTGAAAAAACAAGGCTTCAAGAGTAAAATATCAATTACAACTATGAAATTGTAGTGAAAAACCAAAACTGCAAGAGTAAAATATCACTTACAACTATGAAATAGTACTGAAAAACCAAAGCTGCAAGAGTAAAATATCAATTACAACTATGAAATAGTACTGAAAACCAAAGCTGCAAGAGTAAAATTAGAAGTTATGTACCCCACCATAACGCTCCATGTTAGCTGTCTCTCTCTCGCCTCTTCTTGCTGGATGGGTTCGAGCCGATCCTCTCGGCCCTCGACTCCTCGGCACTTTGCTAAGCCTCGAGTCACTTTTACTCAGCTCAAGGCAGCCCCATATCCCATGCGATGCAAGGCGGTAATTACCTCAGATCTCGCTTGGTATCTAGGAGGAAAACTGCTCTATAAAAACTTTCCATTGAAGGAAAGAGAAACACTAACCTAAAAGTGCTATTGTAATGGAAACCAGGTAATGAAGGACAAGAACTATCTGGTGTCCAAGGAAGCAGAAGAATTCTTCCAGAGAAAAGGGTATGGAGATCAAGGTCTGTCCAGGCTAGGTGGGACAGGATGGAGGGATGTAAGAAAGATATGGCAGAGAAGACACCAACATGGAACGTTATGCGGTGGTACATAACTTCTCCAACAAATGTTGTTGTCAACTTTAATCTTCAGTTCTGCTGGATGGATCCGCTTCCCCAGTTAAGCACTCTCTAATCCTGGGTGGCTTCAATGGAACAGACTCCGAGAACAGTGGAACCAAAGCTTGCCCTATCCCTGGAGGCCAAATCCAATTTGTAATGAGAGAAACAAAGGTATGAGGAGGGCCTATGGCTATTGCTGCACAAATAGTATCTAAGGCAGCCTTAGCCTGAAAGCTGTAGAAGTGGCTAGGCCTCTGTGGAACGTGCCAGGCCTTGAGCCGAGTTGTTCGTCCCTAAGTTGATAAATGTCAGGAAATGGTGGAAGATAGCTAATCAGATGGGCGTCACTTTTAGAAACAGGGAGACCCTGCTTCAGCATAAGAAAGGAAGAGTTGATCAGATTTCCTAAATTGCTTAAGGTTCTGTCCAAGTAATATCTAAGTTGGCGGTGAACATCAGTGGTACGGTAATTTTCTTCCGCCTCTGTTGGAAGGCACTTGGAAAAATACAGGAAAGATCAATGGATTGGTTTAAAAATT
>NW_025057284.1:0-3513 GCF_019279795.1 Protopterus annectens | reverse complement strand
GAAAGGGGTTTATTTAATGAAAAAGGGGGTATGGGGGGGGGAAGTAAAAAAAAAATTTAAAAGGGTTTGAAAAAAATTTTATTAATTAAGTAAAAAATGTTAACTGGTAAAAGGAAAATTAAAGTTTTTGGAAATAAAGAAAAGTGGATGTAAAAAAAGGTGTTTTAAAGGGAAAGGTTTTGGGGGGAAGGGAAAGCTGTGATTAGTAAAAATGAAGGATAAGGGGGGTAGGGGGGAAAGGTACACAGTTAAGAAATGAATTAAACTGGGGGGGGAAATAAAGGGTACATAGCTGTGATTAGTAAAGAATGAAGGTATAAGGCTGGGTGGGGTTTAAAAAAGGGTACATGGTTGATTATAAAAATAATGTAAACTGGGTATGGGGGGGAAAAGGGGTACTAGCTGTGATTAGTAACAGAAAAATGTTAAGGGGAAAAAAAAAATGCTGTGATTAGAACGAAGAAGTGTTAAGGGGGGGGAAAAATTTTTAAAAAAAAAGGTGGGGGGGGAAACAAGCTGTGATTAGAACAGAATGAAGTTTTAAAGGCTGGGTAGGGGGGAAAATAGCTGTGATTAGTAACAAAATGAAGTGAAAGGTGGGGGGAGTAAGGGACATGCTTGATTAGAAAAGAATGAAGTGTATAAGGCTGGGTGGGGGGGAAGGGTTATTTTTAACAAGAAAAAAAAAGGCTGGTAGGGGGAAAAAAGGGTATAGCTGTGATTAGTAAAGAATGACATGTAAAACGCTGGGTAGGGGGGACATATGTGTAAAACAGAATGAAGTGAAAAGGGGGAGGGGGGGGGTTTTATAGCTGTGATTAGTAACAAATGAAGTGTATAAGGGGGGGGGGGGGAAGCTGTGATTAGAACAGAATGAAGTGAAAAAAGGCTGGGAGGGGGAAAAGGGTAATACTGTGATTAAAAAGTGAAGTTATGGGCGGGTTTTAAGGGTAAAGCTGGTTATAAAAAATAATTTAAAAGGCGGGGAAAAGGAAAAGGTAAAGCTGGGAAAAACAGTGAATTTAAACGGGGAAAAGGGGGGGGGAAAATAGTGGGGAAACAGAATAAGTGTATAAGGGGGGAAAAGGGGGGGGTTATGGAAGAAAAGAATGGTGTATAAGGGGGGAAAAAAAAAAACCAAAAAAGAAGGGTTTTAAAAAGGGGGTAGGGTTGGAAATAAAACTTTGAAGAAAAAATAGGGGTGGGGAAAAGGGTTAAAAAATTTTAAAAAATGGGGGAAGGCTGGGTAGGGGGGAAAAAAAACGTTGGTTTAAAAATGAAGGAAAAAGGTGGGGGGAAAAAGGTAATACTGTGATTATAAGGGTGTAAAAGGGCTGGGAAGGGTAAAATAGGTGTTTAGTAACAGTGAAGGTAAAAGGGCGGGGAAAAGGGAAATTTTTGAAAGGGGAAATAATTTAAAGGGGGGGGGAAGGAATGGTTTAAAAAAAGAATGAATGGGGTTTGGGCAGGAAGGAAAGGGGGTTTCGTAAGTAAGGCTGGGATAAAAGAAAAGGTAAAGCTGGTTTAGTAAGAATGGTGAAAAAGGGGGGGGGGGAAAAAGGGGTACATAGCTGTATTAGTAACAGATGAAGTGTTAAAAGGCTGGGTATGGAAGTAAAGGGTTTAGCTGTGATTAGTAACAAAAAAAGTGTATAAGGCTGGGTATGGGGGGTAAGGGACATGCTGTGATTAGTAACAGAATGAAGTGTAAAAGGCGGGGTAGGGGGGAAAAGGAAAAAGCTGTATTAGTAACAGAAGGGTATGGCGGGGGGATAAGGTTTTTGGTGTTAAACAGAATAAAGGGAAAGGGTGGGTGGGGGGGAAAAAGGGGGTAAAGCTGTGAAGAAAAGAATGAATTAAAAAGGTTAAAAGGGGGGGGAAAAGGTCAAGTTAAGTAAAAATAAGTAAAGGGGGGGAAAATTAAAGGGCATTTTTTAAAAAATAAAGGGTTTAAAGGCGGAAAAATTTTAAAACGTGTATTGAAAGAAAAAAAAGGGAATAGGGGGGAAAGGGTAAAAGCTGTGATTAGTAACAGAAAAGTGTATAAGGGGGGTAGGGGGGAAAAGTACAAACTGATTAAAAAAATGAAGTGAAAGGCGGGGAAGGGGGGGGTGGGTACATAGCTGTGATTAGTAACAGAATGAAGTGTAAGGCTGGGTAGGGGGGGTAAATACAATGTAATAAATGGGGGGGGGAAAGGGAGGGGGGAACAAGATTAACAGAATAAGTGATAAGGCTGGGTGGGAAAAAAATTGTATTAGTAACAAAATAAAAGGTATGGTGGGTGGGGGGGGGGAATAAAAAAAGTGTTTTAGGAATAAATTTATAAGTTGGGAAAAAAAGGGTTTGCTGGTTATAAAAAATAAGGTAAAGGCTGGGATGGGGGATAAGGGAAAGCGGGTTGAAAGAAAAGTATAGTTTTTAAAGGAAATTAAAGCTGGTTATAAAGAAAAAAAAGGGGTGATATGGGGGGAAGGGTTTGGGCTTTTTTAAATGAAGGTTTGGGTTGGAGGAAATTTTAAGGGGAAAAATTTAAAGGGTTTGAAGGAAGCTTATAGAAAAAAAGTTTAGGGGTTTGGGGGGAATATAGGGGGGTTTGGGGGGGAAAAGGGAAAGTTTTAAAAAGGGAAAAAGGGGGAAGACATGGCTGTGATTACAAACAGAATGAAGTGTATAAGCTGGGTATGGGAAAGGGTACATGGGTTAAAAAATAACAGATGAAGTGTATAGGTGGGTAAAAATAGGTGATTGTAACAAAAGAATGTAAAGGGGGGGGGGAAAAAGGGACATGGGTTGATTAGTAAAAATAAGTGATAAGGGGGGTATGGGGAAAAGGGGAAAAGGGTTTAAAAAAAATAAGTGTATAAGGGGGATGGGGGGGTAAGCTGTGATAAGAAACAGAATGAAGTTTATATAGCTGAGTATGGGGAAAGGGTAATGGTTATTAAAATAAGGAAGGGGGGGGGTTTTCTTGATTAAAAAAGGGGGAAAAATTGGGTAGGGGGTTTTATTTTTAAAAAGAATTATAAGGCTGGGTATGGGGGGGAAGGGAAACTGTGATTAGTAACAGAATGAAGTTAAGGTGGGAGGAAAGGGAAGGGGGAAAGGTTTTAAAAAAAAGGTTAAGGTTGGGGGTAAATTTGTTATAAAAAAATGTAAAGGCGGGGTTTGGGGGGGAAAGGTAGCTGTGTTTAGTAACAAAATAAAAGGGTAGGCTGAAAAGCTTTAGCTGTGATTAGTAAAAATGAAGTGTATAAGGCTGGGTATGGGGGGAAAAGGGGACTAGCTGTGATTACTAACAGAATTAAGTGTATACGGCTGGTAGGGGGTGGGACATGGCAAAAAAAATTTAACGTAAGGGAAAAGGGGGGGGGGAAATTTAAAGCTGGTTTGAAAGAAAAGTGTATAAGGGGAGGGGAAAGGGTTTTTAAAAGGGGAAAACAGAATGAAGTGTATGGCTGGGGGGGGGTTTTGGGTTTATAAAAAAGGTTAAGGGGAGGGGGGGGGGGGGGT
>NW_025057283.1:0-5530 GCF_019279795.1 Protopterus annectens | reverse complement strand
TGTTACATTGAAGCTTTTTTTACTGCATTTAACTTAATATTGCACTTGGAATCCTTGTTTGTTACTATTTGACTGTATTTGTAGCAAATTCTTCTGTGTAAGCTGTAGTAGCTGATTCATAGCATTTATAAGTGTTTGCTGTACCTGTTTCTGCCTGTTTTGGAAAAAAAAGAAAAAAAAGAAAAAAATATCTCTTGTTTTTCCTGCTTTACTAGTTTAGTCCAGTTTCAGAGTTGCTGATTCCTGGGCTTTGGTTGTAGTTCCTGTGTACTGTTTCCTTGCCTTATTTGGGGGAAGGGAAGCTACCTTGCTTACCAGTGGGAGTGGGAAGCATTGAGCTCCCTTTTGTCCAGTTTTGTGAGGTTTCAGCCAGTAACTAGTAGTTTATTGGTCGTTTTGGGCCAGTTTCTAGCTTTTTCCAGCCCCCTGGTATAAAACTTTCAGCTTGTACCTACTCAGCACAGACTCCACGTGGGCCAGCAGAGTAATCCAGGCTGCAGAGAGCTGAATAAGCGACTTTTCTTGATACTAAGTATATTTTTTGTTGCTTTCCACATCTGAATACCTAGCAACTGTATTTCGCCTGCCTTTCTGTTACATTGAAGCTGTTTTTACTGCATTTAACTTAATATTGCACTTGGAATCCTTGTTTGTTACTATTTGACTGTATTTGTAGCAAATTCTTCTGTGTAAGCTGTAGTAGCTGATTCATAGCATTTATAAGTGTTTGCTGTACCTGTTTCTGCCTGTTTTGTGAATAAAAGAAAAAAAACAGAAAAAATATCTCTTGTTTTTCCTGCTTTACTAGTTTAGTCCAGTTTCAGAGTTGCTGATTCCTGGGCTTTGGTTGTAGTTCCTGTGTACTGTTTCCTTGCCTTATTTGGGGGAAGGGAAGCTACCTTGCTTACCAGTGGGAGTGGGAAGCATTGAGCTCCCTTTTGTCCAGTTTTGTGAGGTTTCAGCCAGTAACTAGTAGTTTATTGGTCGTTTTGGGCCAGTTTCTAGCTTTTTCCAGCCCCCTGGTAAAAAACGCGGTAAACGCGCGTTAGCGCGGAGCTGCCACTGTTGCACACTAGGGCAGTGCCGGTTAAGCAGGTTCAAACTATTCGGGCTACCTAAAGCCCACTCTTCAAATGTTCCCTTAAAACTACCTTCCTCGAACTATACTACTGATCAAATCAGCGTATCCTATAACTAAAAGATCAACTCTACTTGACTCCAAGTAGACTATTCTCTATCTATTAAACCTAGCACTTGCTCCTACAGTACTTATTACCTTGATACGGCACTCTTGTCATAGATAGTACCCCAAAAGGCAACCCCCATTTCTCGGTCACCCACGCCCCGGAATCTTTTTAAAGTTTTTGTCTACCCTTCTAGCATGTCGAGGGATCAGTTGCTAGTGTCCTCTCCTGCTCAGCTGGTGAACCTGGGAATATTGAGGCAATGTTTCAATTGCCTCATGTACACAGACAACCCTTTCCTCCTCCCACAAAACACAAATACATCCCAGAGATGCAACTATACGGCCAAACTGGAGGCTGAGCTCTCTCAACATAGGACTGGCAAGACCAGTCAGGAGGAGAAGGTTACCACACACACTATAGACCCAGTCTCACATAGTACCATTACAACCTCAAATCATACACATAAACACACAAAGACATACTCGGAGGCTCTGATCAAAAATCTACCAAAACAGCAGAGGCCACCAAAGCAGACACCCAAACAACCACCACCTCAGAACACAACACCTGCAACACATAGACCTCACAGTCAGAGTGTCAAACAGTCACAGCCCTTAAGGCCAAACACAATGCCAGACACACTAGTCATTGGTGACTCCATAGTCAGACACACTGATGTCCCGCCACCAGACTGAGTAAGGAGAAGGTCACAGTAAGCTGCCTGTCGGGCGCTAGAATCTGCCACATAACGCAAGCACTCAGGTCTCTCAACAGCAGGTACAAATATGACTCAGTCATTGTCCACGCTGGTGTAAACGACCTGAGACGCACCTCCTTGGACTACATGAAAAGAGACATTGAGGAGCTCTCTGATTATGTAGCCCAGGCAGGTATGACCCTGACCTTGAGCAGTATCCTACCTTCACCAAGAATGATGCCACAATACAGAGATAAGATGATCAGCTTTAACAATTGGCTTAAACACTGGTGTCATTCAAAGGGGATCCAGTATCTGTCTGCCTGGGATGACATGCTGGACAAGCCACGCTCCTTCGCAAGGGACGGCTTGGACCTGTTACCCCTGTGAATCCGGATATTGGTAATGGCTCTTGCCACCCTCATAGTGCCTTTTATTGGGAAGGCTCAAATTCTAAACCTACCACCCTAGAACACAAAAAGGAAAAACTAAGGGTAATGCTGCTCAATGCCAGAAGTCTAAATCTCAAAATGCACGCACTCGAGGCCGTTCTCAGTATGGAGAACATCGATGTCTGTGCTGTGACAGAAACCTGGTTCAAGGCTCCTGAGAGCACCCCAGCGCTATCAGGTTTTACCTCATATCATGCTCCGGCCCCAAAATCCGGACAATACCAAGAAAGGAGGGGGGGTATCCATATTCATCAAGGACACCCACACCTCAAGACTGGTGGCAACGCACGATGCATCGGAGACCATCCAGGTGCAATTAACCATAGGCAAGACTGCTCTGCAAATTGTAGCATGTTACAGGCCACCCTCACAAACTCGGGACCCTCACATGGCCTTCCTGAAAACACTAGGGGGGATAAATGTATCACCAAACACCATCATACTAGGTGACTTCAATTACCCTAATATAGACTGGGAACACTACTCAAGCCCAAACACCCTAGCCCAAAAGTTCCTGGAATTCATAAACTCAAATGCCATGGAACAACTAGTCACCATCCCCACAAGAGGAGATAACATACTTGATCTCATCATCACGAACATGGGAGCACAATGTTCAACAAGCGATGTGTAGCCTTCACTGGTCAGATCAGATCACAAACTAATCTCGCTGGAGGTCCTCATCCCACCCCCACCTGAAATAAAAAGACCACAGTAAAGAACTTCTCAAAAGCCGTCTTCACACTTCTAAAGACTAATTTGCTCTCCTTTCAGGCCCCGAGCGGCGGGAAAACAATACTCAAGCCGCTGAATCACTTACAAATGCCTTCTACCAGCACCTGCAGGACTGCATGGATAAGGCAATCCCAAGCAAAACAAAGAGTCTTTGTACCAAAGGGAAGGGGCCAGGCTGGTGGACCCGAGACATAAAAAAAGTGTACAACAAAAGGAGGAAGGTACTACAAGATAGAGCAAAATCCTTAAAAGGTAAGACACCCTTGATCACTATAAGTAAAAACTAAGAGCCTTAAGTAAATCATCCAAAGCAATTTCGAGAGAAAATAGCTAAAGGACCAAAGACAATCATAAGGCCTTCTTTGTTAGCAGTTAGAAACCTGGGAGGAAACTCTAGATATGTTTCTCAGAGTTAGTTCAAAATGATGAAGATTGATCCTAAGTGTGACATTGCCACATACTGGCTGACAGGGTTCAGTGGCAACTTCTCCCTCCCCCCAAAAGGAGAGATATCTATACCAAACTACTGCAGCCCCCAACATCTCCAGTGCCCAAGTGAGAACTGCTCTCTCCAAAGCAGTATTACATCCAGGGACCTGATGGTGTCCTGCTGTGCTCCATGAACTCAATGAGAATTGGAACCCACAAAATAGACAGCTGTTTAATCAAAGTCTTACCTCTGATATTTATTCCAGGAGTAGCGCACTGCAACTGTGGTAACATTTCACAAAGGCGCAGCTTCACCGACTCCTGGAAATTACCGCCCATTAGCTTGACAAGCCTTATCTGAAAGCCATGGAGGAGGACTATGCAATGACCCCAAATAAAGACATAGGGAATTGGTGGTGATCTTTGGATCCAACCCAGTTGTGGCTTTCTTGTCAAAGTTGCTAAGATCATGCCTTTTAGAAACTGGTTGACTTTTTCAAAACAGTCACCAAAAGCCATTGATGAGGGAAAGGTAGTCCATACAGCTTCCACCTCGATCTGGCTAAGGCTCCTGGAGCACAATTCCCACATTCGGGTATCATTAAAAACCTCATCAGCTTTAAATGTTAACCCATACATCGCCAAGATGGGTTGCAAACTGGCTGAGTGGGACAGAAACCCACAGGGTCAGGAGTTGCTGGCGCCATGTCAGGACTCAAAGCTCTGGTCACACCAGTGGTGTTCCACAGGGCTCAGTCCTGGGCTCCACTCTTGTTTGGTAATCTGCCTTCCAAAGGTACAAGCAAACATAGGAGGGTTATGGAGCTGACAAAGTTTGGTAGATGACTGCAACCAAGGCGCCATAGTAGAAAACACATCTGGATGTACAGATATCCTTCAGAAGGGTCTCTACAGAAACGGATAACTGGTGCCAGAGCCACGGCCTAAAGTTAAATGCCAAAAATGTAGATAGTCATAATTCTGGGAAAAACAAGGTTACCCCTTTAGGCTACCAAATAGGTGGCAATCCACTGAGCACAGAAGAAGTTATCAGGGACCTGGGGACCCAGGTTGATAGTAGTCTGCCGCCCGACACCCATGTAGCTAAAGTAGCTAGGGAAGTCCCTTCTATACTGCTTTTCCACCCTTTAGCTCATGAAGGGATTCTCATCTAGACTGGGCAAGGAGGTCATGGTCTCCCTTACTCATCACCATCAGACCAATGATTGAGTACAATGCCTCCATTCGGACATGTATCTGACCCGACACTTGCAGCAGCTGGAGAGGCTACAAAAGTTCCCTCACCAAAAGTGATAAAGGGTCTCAAAATCTGTCCTATGCTGCCCACTGAAAGAACTCCAGCTCTATTCAGTCGCTTACTGCTTGCCAGAGGTGACCTTTGCCTAACATACAAGGCCAGCGTCAAAAACCCAGATTTGATGAATATGTTTCACCTCAAAAATCTAGATCCATCAGAGCCACAAGGGCGGAGACTTAAACCTCGACACGGTTATTAATAGGATCGTGCTGGAGGATAGATTCATCACCCAAAGACTCCCTATGCTGTGGAACAAAATCCTGGCATATGTGAGTACAGAGCACTGCTGGCCTTGTTCCGAGAACAGACCAATGGATGAGATCTAGATATACCCCAGGAATTACCTCAGTGTCACCGACTCACAGAGGCACAGCAACAATGGGTATAGTCTCATATCAGCAAGGGCGAAGCCACAAAACAATGGGCTAGGTTATAAATGCCCTCGGCAGATAGCCTAGTATGAACCTAAGGAACCTATGGTAGAACCTATGAACCTATGAATGCCTATATAATGCACTTGTATCCTTCTTGTTTTTAACATCATATACATGCTCATAGATTCTGCTTTTCAATGCCTTCTCCATTTTCCCAACATAGAATCCATTGCACATATCACAGGGAACGATACCATTCTGGTGGTAAAACAATTTCCTTTTTCCCTTGAATCATTTGAATCTTTTTCAAGCATAATTTCCCCCCCATAGGCCAAATT
>NW_025057282.1:0-6718 GCF_019279795.1 Protopterus annectens | reverse complement strand
AACCAATCTTAAAAAGTTCCGCCATCAGCTCACGCGGCACCCAACATATACATCTTAAAAGTTCCCCGTGTGTTTACACCCTACGGTGCGGCGTTTGGGAAATCGAGCTGTGTGTTGTGTGCATTCACACTTTATACTGTTGTGCTGTATACCCGGTGATGTCATTGGGTGTGTCTGTGCAGCCGTATCTGTGGATTATCTTCGGTGTTTTACCGTTGCAACTGCAATGGTATTGCCTGTAGTGTTACATTACAGTTGCCTGCATTGGCTTAGCTTTGCATCTTACATTACTGTTTCTGCGTTGCACCTACTATCGCCTGCAGTGCATCCTGCAGGGACATGGCATATGATGCATTTTGTCTGCGCCGTTATGCTACCTCTGTACTTGGCTGTGCTATTTCGGTTCTTTGCTCTTTGCATTTCTACTACATCCCCTACTATCTTTGCATTCCTATGCCTCCCTTTCCCGTTTTGCAGGAGTCTGCATGCAGAGTTGTCAGCTGCCGCCGTTTGCCCTTCCTGGATTGATTGGTGTTGATTGCTCATTACGGCTCCAATTACACTGCTTCCGCATTTCCTCATATTCTCCGCATTACCTTCCTATATCCGTGGTTGTTGCCGGGGAGGCCGTCACATGACTGGGTTGGGGGACGTAGTCATCCTCGTGCACATGCATCTATGCGTGCATTATGTACTCTCAGCGCATCTATTTCCTCACACGCCAATCCTGCTGCTGTGATGTGCATTGTACAGCCCATGTCTGCTGGCCTCCAATGTGCTTCCTCCTACAGTGGCACACACCTCTGCGATTGACATGTATCCCGTGTAGGCCACTCCTGTGTATCTCTGCGCCGTTTGCTCCATCCTTACACCGGCGCCGGTTTTGCGATTCACTATTATCTGCCTCATTTGCATGGCATTGACTGCTAATACATGGTTACGGCGCCGAACACTGCCGCCACTCCTTGACAACCCTTGCGCTGGGGTTGAGGCTTTCCATACATACTATGGTGTGTGGTGGCTGTGCATCTGATGTGTATTATACTGCTCTTTTAGGACATTCTCATATTATTTAATTGTTTTGCACCTTCTGTGCACATATCCGGGGGTTCTGCTGTGGTTTCTGCGTACATAACATTTATGTCATTATTTACAGTTTGGGCATGTTTTCTTTGGACATTCTCGGTGCCTTTCACCATTGGCATATTGCACCTGTATGATACCTGACGTTGACAGCCTTCCATTACTCCTTGGTCATGTTTGGGTAAATGTAAACCGTTTTTTTTTGGTTTACATTGCCGTGCCCTTACGCTACGCCTGCCCAACTTCGTGGATCGCTATTTGCCTTCATTTGCATGGTGCAATACCGCACACAGTGTGATTAGCATACCTACGCCGGGGGCGGCGCAGGTCCGGCACACGCCGGTAGTGCACGTGGGATTGCTTCATACCTGAATCGCTCGGTGGCCATATTTGGCTTTATAACGCCGACACTATGCGGGCGCCTGGCGCAAGGTTCATGAATCCCGGGGATAGTCTAAACGCTGCATTAGTACAAAGCTCTGAATATCCTAAAAAGTGAAGCCATAGTCAAAACACTGCATTAGTACAAAGCTCGAAATATGCCTAAAAGTGAAGCTATAGTCTAGAAGGTGCATTAGTACAAAGCTCGGTATATCCCCAAAAGTGAAGCCATAGTCTAAATGGTGCAGTAGTATAAAGCTCTGAATATCCCCTAAAGTGAAGCCACAGTCTAAATGCTACATTAATACAAAGATTTGAATTTTCCCAAAAGTGAAGTCATATTCTAAATGGTGCATTACAACAAAGCACTGAATATCCACAAAAGTAAAGCCGTTGTTTAAACGGTGTATTAGTACAAAGCTCGGAATATCCCCAAAAGTGAAGCCATAGTCTAAAGGTTGCATTACTACAAAGCTCTGAATATCCCCAAAAGAGAAGCCATAGTCTAAACATGGTATTGGTACAAAGCTTGGAATATAACCAAAAGTGAAGCCATAGTCTAAACGCTGCATTAATACAAGGCTATGAATATCTTCAAAAGTGAAGACATAGACTAAACGCTGCATTAGTACAAACCTCTGAATATACCCAAAAGTGAGGCCATTGTCTAAATGCTGCATTAGTACAAACTTCTGAATATCCCCAAAAGTGAAGCCATAGTCTAAACGGTGCATTAGTACAAAGCTCTGAATATCCCCAAAAGTGAAGCCATAGTCTAAACAGTGCATTAGTACAAATCTCTAAATTTCTCCAAAAGTGAAGCCATAGTCTAAATGGTGCATTAGTACAAAGCTCTGTATATCCCCAAAAGTGAAGCCATAGTCTAAATGCTGCATTAGTACAAAGCTGTAAAAAACGAAAGACCACTTCAGCCAAAGAGTCCTTGGTTAAAATGCATAAAATAGAAGATAAAACAAACTTCGGACTCACCACGACTGACAAAATAAATAAATTAAAATGAAGTTTATTGAAGGTAGCTATCTCCTGATACGCTTCCTCAGACCATGAACATTATGCTAAAACACTGTGCTTATATACTCAAAGTAATCAAATGAAACAGTATTATAACTGGTTAATTAGACAATTAAACAATTAATAAATTAACCAAACAGTTAAATGCCTGTTTTAAAATTAGGTTCAGAGCTTTTTCAGAGAGAGGCAAAGCAACTACCAAACTGTTACATTCCTGGAATCAACCAAGGAGACTTGGTAAATAACCCTAATGGCTCTAATAAATAACTCTAATAATTAAATACCAATAAATACTATCTAAAATCTTTTCATAAATGTATATTTTTCATGTATATTAAAGTAAAAAATGTGCTAAAAACTAATAATATACATTGAACAAACAACATGCTAGATTTAATTAAAATGTTGACCCTAAAATGAAAACTAATAAGGCTACTTTTCATATACAGTATGCATTATTATTGTATAAGACTTGCATATGTTCTAAATAATCATAAAAAGTAATAAATGATAAATAATTAATAATTATTAATAAATGAACTATATTCAAAACTTTAAAACTTTAAAAATGACATCATAACATGTATATTGAATGAATAGATGACTACCAAAAATGAGGGGGGGGGAGATGGATGGGAAAAAAGGGAAAAAAAGGAAAGAAGGGGGGAAGGAAGGGAAGAAAATAGAAAAAGGGGGGAAAAAGGGCGAAAAAAGAACAAAGAAAGAGAGGGGAAGGGGAAAGGGGGGGAGTATCCATCATAAACAAATAATTCATGTTTGACTTCATATATACAACATATAGAATACCTAAAAAAGTATTTTTATAGAGTAGTAGAGATACTAAACATTCATCTTCGATTATTAAGATATGGCCTAAGTGAAACATATAAATTAAGACCTGGAGGATGGTGCCCCTTCAATCTAAAAATCCATTTCAATTCTTTTAATTCTAAAAGATTAAAATAGTCTCCACCGATAACATTTGGTTCTATGATTTGCAAAACCCTGAACACAAAGGAGTGGTCTGGAAAGAGCTGAACATGCTTAGCTAGTGCATTCAAGTCATTATTCTTTTTGATATCATACTGATGGTTATATATTCTCTTTTTAAGCTTCCTTTTTGTTAAGCCTATATAAAATGCTGAGCATTGTTTGCATGTAGCTAAGTAGATCAAACCTGAGCTATCACAACTAGCCTGAAATCTAGGTTTAAATGAGTAGTTCATTTCCGGATGTATAAACACTTTCTCTTTGGAAATGAACTTACAATAGCTACAATGGTTACAAGGATAAGTACCTAGTCTGTTTATTGATATCTGTTTAGTGATGCTCGGCCTATCACATAGAAGTCTCTTTAGATTTTTATTGTTTCTGTAGGTGAAACAGGGGGTTTTACCTACCAATTGTCGGGTAAAATCATCAACCATTAACAATTTCCAATTATTAGTAATAATTCTCCTAATATTGGGGCTGTCATTGGTATATGTTGTTAAAAAACTTAATTTCCCTATAGAATCGCTAATATTTTCTCTAAAGGGTACTTGCTGCCTAAAGTCATGCTGAGCCACTAAAATCGAGGCTTCTACATCTTTCAAAACTTGTGCTCTAGTTAATCTCACTAATTCAACATCATAGCCTCTTTCTATGAAAATTCTTTCCATTTTGTCTGCTTCTGAAGTTAAGTCCAACTTGTCACTACAAATTTTGGATAGCCTAATGAACTGACTTTTGATAATTCCTTTGAATGCATGGCGTGGGTGCATACTATCATATCGTAATATTGTATTCCTCCAGCAAGCCTTTCTGAACAAAGTGGAGGTTAACTTGCCTTCTTTAATACTCAAACGGACATCTAAGAAATTTACTGACTCAAACGAAATTTCTGCGGTAAATTTAAGGAAGCTAGTGGTAGTTTCTAGATATCTTTTAAATACATCGAACTCTTCCTTTGATCCTTCCCAAACAATTAAAATGTCATCCACAAAGTGTTTGTAGACCACAATTTTCTTAAACAAAGGATTAGTGAATAAAAAATCTCTCTCCCACTGATACATTACTAGAATTGCATAAGTGTTTGCACAAGGGGTGCCCATAGATACCCCTGAAACTTGTAGATATAGGCACCCCTCGAAAGCAAACACATTGTTACGCAAAACCAAATCCAGCAAATGACAAATGAGAATTTCATCACTCCTAGTCACTTGTGGAAAAACTTGCAATACTTCTCTTACTGCTTGTATACCTTCTTCGTTAGGAATGGAAGTGAACAGGCTCTGCACATCCATGGTAACTAATAGGTGTTTACCTTTTATCAACGGTTTATCCATTAAACTTAAAGAAACTAAAAGTTGATATGTATCTTTTAATATACTTGGCACCTCGTTGACCAAAGGTCTTAAAACCTTCTCTAAGTAAAGTGAAACATTCTCAGTGGCCCACCTTTCACTGGATACAATGGGTCTTAATGGGGGTGGGGAAACCCCTTTGTGCATTTTTGGTAAACCCTTGATAATGGGAACCTGTGGACTATCTATAGAAAGGTACTCATACAGGATCTCCGATACCTGACCACACATGAGAAGGTCATATAAATCATTTTTGATGTTGGCTATTATCTTAAACATCTCTGATTGATTTATTTCTAAATAAATGTTATCATCTTTCAGCATCTCAGACATTAATAAATTGTAAGTTGACTTATCAAACAGAGCTACACCCCCTCCCTTATCTACTGGTCTCAAGACAATGGAGGGATCGCTAATAAATCTATTCAAAGAAGCCTGAACTTCTTTTGACATATTGAAATATGTACATTTCTTCTTAACATTAGAAAAATATTCATAGACATCTTGCTCACATATTTTCACAAATAGATCAACATGTCCTGGCATTACTGGCATAAAAGAACTCTTTTTCTTTAAAGGAGCAGACTCCGAAACATTTCCAATGTCATTAACAGAAGCGTTTGATTTAAAACATATTTTTAACGCTACCGAACGTCCAAACATTCGAATGTCCATTAATAGATCAGATAAAACACTGCCTTGTGAAGGGACAAACGATAACCCTTTATTTAAGAGTTCTCGGTCATATATGGTAAGATCGTACCTGGACAAATTGAAAAAAAGTTGTTGTTCTAATACCTCTGTCTCCTCCTTTGAAACACGCCACTTTCTCCCGAATGTTTGCGTTTCTTGGTATCCCAAGTATTTAAGCGTTCTCGTATTGGGGCAGTTTTCTTTATGGGGTAAGGTAAAAAGGTAAATTAGTACAAAGCTCTGAATATCCCCAAAAGTGAAGTCAGAGTCAAAATGCTGCATTAGTACAAAGCTCGAAATATCCCTAAAAGTGAAGACATAGTCTAAACGGTGCATTAGTACAAAGCTCTAAATATCCCCAAAAGTGAAGCCATAGTCTAAATGGTGCATTAGTCCAAAGATCTGAATATCCCCAAAAGAGAAGCCATAGTCTAAACGGTGCATTAAGACAAAGCTCTAAATATCCCCAAAAGTGAAGCCATAGTCTAAATGGTGCATTAGTCCAAAGATTTGAATATCCCCAAAAGTGAAGCTATAGTTAAAATGCTGCATTAGTACAAAGTTCGGAAAATCTCTAAAAGTGAAGCCATACCCTAACTGGTGCATTAGTACAAAGCTTTGAACAACACTCAAAAGTGAAGCCATAGTCAAAACGTTGCATTAGTACAAAGCTCTGAATTTCCCCAAAAGTGAAGCCAAAGTGTAAATTGTGCCTAAGTACAAAGCTCTGAATATTCTCAAAAGTGAAGCCATAGTCTAAACCGTGCAAAATAAGAAAGATCTGAATATCCCCAATAGTGAAGCCATAGTTTAAACGGTGCATTAGTACAAAGCTCTGAAAATCCACAAAGGTGAAGCCATAGTTTAAATGGCGCAATAGTACATAGCTCTGAATATCCCCATATGTGAATCCATAGTCTAAATGCGGCATTAGTACAAAGATCTGAAGATCCTCAAAAGTAAAGCCATAGTCAAAACGCTGAATTTGTACAAAGCTCTGAAAATCCCAAAAACTGAAACCATAGCCTAAACGCTGCATTACTACAAAGTTTTGAATATTCCCAAAAGGGAAGCCATAGTTTAAACATGGCATTAGTACAAAGCTTTTAATATCACCAAAAGTGAAGCCATAGTCTAAATGGAGCATTTGTACAAGGTGAAGCCATAGTCTAAAAAAAAAAAGG
>NW_025057281.1:5000-7213 GCF_019279795.1 Protopterus annectens | reverse complement strand
ATATTTATAATCTAATCAAATGCATACTGCATATCAAAAAAGACAAGAAAGAAAAAAGGGGAAGAAGAAGAAAAAAGGGGAAAAATATTCAATATTCAATAAGGATATCCACACCTCCAGGCTAGTTGCTCAGCATAATGCAGCTGAGGTTATCCAAGTGCAACTAACTCTGGGCAAAACTGCAAATCCAGAATTGCATTCTTGCTACAGATCACTACCCAATTATGCCCAAGGATTCCCTCTCCCTCTTTTTCTTGATGTACTAGGAAAATATTAGGGTTCAACCAAACACCCTAATAATGGGTAATTTCAACTACCTTTTCCACCGCTTTCATGTACGCAACTCCTTGGCTCAATCTCCGAGGAAATCATAAGCTCAATGTCTGGATCAACCAACCACACCCCCACCAGAGTGCAACAATATGTATCCCTAGATCTAGTCATTTACAACATGAGTGACCCAGTGCTCCACACCTGAAGTCAACACCTCACTGGTCGATTTAGACCATAAGCTACCTCACCTCCTACAGCATCCCACATCCTGCCCCCTACCCCCATTACGGAAACCACATGGTAAAAAAAATTCTCCAAAGCTAACTTCATGCTTTAAGACAGAAGCGGTGAACTTCATGACACCAGCATGCAGATGGACAATACAGTTTACTCACTACGAACTGGCACAATTGCACTTTATATGCACTTACATGAGTGCATGGATCGTGTTATCCAAAAAAAAAAAACAAGATGCTATCCTCCAAAAAAGGAAGCCAATCTGGTGGTCCTCACAGATGTAACAAACTGGTACAACAGAGAGGAAGAAACTGTTGCAAAGAGAGTGAAATCGCGATGGAGGGCTCCCTGTTCAGCCTCAGGCAAGAAGCTAGCCATCCCTGATAAAAATCCCTCCAAAGCTAGTTATGAAGAAACAAGAATCAAGCCACTGATTCTAAAGACAACCACAAAGGAATTGCTATATGGCTATGTCAAGAATCTTGAGATGGCAACACTCAGATCTGCTCTGAAAGTTACAGCACAATGGCACCACTAAATATACAGACCAACTGATATCGCTAACATCCTGAGCAGATAGGTTCCAGTGCCTAACTTTACCTCCTCTCACCCCTAAAGAGCTCCATTCTATACTGGAAAGAATGGAAAAGTTCCCTGTAATCACGGCTGCACAGGCAAAAAACCACACTCTCACCAAAGCCAGAGACCACAGCATCCATGGGACCAGACAACATCCCAAGGCTCCGTTCTCACAGAATGAACTGGCACCCCACCTAAGTACCCATGTTTAATCATAGCCTCACCTCAGTCTTTTGTGCCTGCTGAATGGCAGCTTTAGCAATGGTTATCCCACTCCACAAGGAGGTGGAACCACCATGGACCTCGGGAACTACCGCCCCATTAGCCCTGATGAGCCTGGTTCACTGCAGAGGCCATGGAACCGGTATCATCATGGAACTTATAAACAAAGACATTGGTAATCTCCAAACTCAGGACCCACCCAGTTTTGTAAAGGCAGATCATTATCTCCCTAAACCTGAGGACTTCTTTGAAGCAGTCACCAAAAGCAGCCGTAGACTAGGGCTAAAAGTGGTTTGCACACAGCCTATCTTAGATCTTGCCAAGGCTTTTCGACACCATCCCCCACTCTGGAATTATAGATAAACTGAAGCTAAACTAGGTATAAATCCCTAAGTGTCACAAGATGGGTTGCCAACTGGCTCCCTGAGGAAGAACCCACACTGTGAAAGTAGCAGCGACTCCAAATATCCGACTTCAGACCAGTGACAAGTGGAGAACCATAGGGTTCAGTCCTGGGTCCCTCCTCCTGTTTGGTATCTACTTCTCTGAAGTACAGATTAACACAGAAGGTCTTTGGTTAATGAAGTCTGCAGATGACTGCAAACTACGAGCCATAATCGAAACTCCTAACGATGTGGACATCCTACAAAAGGGCCTCACTGAGACAGATGCCTGGTGTCAAGAAACCATGGCCTCAAGCTCCAATGCCAAAGAATTGCATTGTCATCCCCTTTGGTAAAATCTATATACCCATGAACTACAACATAGGCGGTAGTATACTTAAAACCGAAAGTGTGATAAGAGACCTTGGGGCACAGGTGGACAGTAGTCTCTCCTTTGATAATCACATTGCCACAGCCACAGTAGTCAGGAAATCCTTCTATATGGCACACATCATCACA
>NW_025057280.1:0-6373 GCF_019279795.1 Protopterus annectens | reverse complement strand
GCTTAAAAAAGGCGGAAAGAAATTTTGGGGGGGCTGGCCTAAGAGTAGGCAGGGGGTTCGACCCCCACAACAACCTTTTTTTTTGTAAATAAGCACTAAAACCCCCTGACAGTATTGTACAAATGTAAAATTTAAAATGCAATGAAATGGAGCATATTTTTTGAAGTAACACAATAAAAAAAATAGTCAGAAATGTACTAAGCTAAGCTGCTGTGAGACAGACTCCCCGTAGCTGAGTAGTGTTTAAAAGCTGAAAACCCCTTTGCTGGAACCCGGTTTAACAGGCTGAAACTGTTTGCAACTAGCTGTGCTAAGCTGAACATGTTTTCACTACCCAAATTTAAAGGTTTACCCAAGGGGGGGGCGCCCCCGCTAACTGCCGGGCATTGAGCCCCCCAAAATGAGCGGACCTGGTTTAGTGCTTAAAAGTGCCTTTATGGCACTTTGATTGACAGGCCCTGTACTCAGTTTGAAAAAAAAAATAAATTCCTACTGTCAGTCTCGAACCCAGGACCTTGGTAACATTAGTCTGTATGACCTACCACTAAGCCATGCCTCCCTTTTAAAAAAACACAGTGCTAAAATAAATATAACATGTAAGAGTAGGAATCAGTATAAAGGCAATATAAGGGGTTTACTATCCAAAGCAAGACAGGTAGAGTTTCACTGTCCAAAAAACTGGATTCGCATACTAGATCAGTGTTAACAGAAATAGCCCTGCTACTTGTTAGCTTGTAAAAAGTAAGGTAATGTACATTTTGAAGGTATGTATAGCTACAAAACATATATAAAAATATATATTAATACATATGAAATATAGTTGTAGGTGTCAGTATCCATACACACTCACTACAGGAAACAGTGAAGATAAAGCAAACCAGAATCTGCAACACAGCCTGGCTCCTGTGAGACCTACTAACCCTTTCTGCTTAAAGGTGCCTCCAGCACTTTGATTGATAGGCCCTATACTCAAGTCAAAAGCAGAATATAAGCATACTAGTAGGCCCTACCACAAGACCATTGAAACCCTAGTCTGTATGACCTACCACTAAGCCATGACTCTCATACAGGAATATAGTGCTAAATAAGTGGAACATGTAATAGTAGGAATGAAGATAAAGGCAATATAGTATGTCTACTACCCAAAGCATGTCGGGAGTTTTATAGTCCCAATTACTGGATTCCCATACTAGTGTAGTGTTAACAGAAACAGCCCTGCTAATTGTTAGCTTGTACCCAATAATGTCAGCTAATGTACATTTTGAAAGTATGTATATGTACACAGATATATATATATTTATATAGCAATACATATGACATATAGTTGTAGGTGTCAGTATGCAGACACACTCACTACAGGGAACAGGCAAGAGAAATGCAGCAACCTGAATCTACAACACAGCATGAAGCATGGGAGATGTACTAGCCTTCACACTCACAGAACACTGTCAACAGCATACCAGCATGGTCCACGCCCTACAATCTGAAAGGGGAAGCCATTACAAACCCCTTTTTGCAGTGTCCTGAAATCACAAGGTGAAAGGGCCCAAAGCCCATACCAGAACTAATACACTTGTACACTGGGCCCTCAATCAGCAGTTCCCAACTTCAATGGATGAAAGATATGTGTCCTGCCACCACAGTGCTTGCCACCAACCTCCCTAATGTAAAACAACTGGTCTGAAGGCCAAGTGCTTAGTACAAATGACATAGAATGATAGCTACACTGTAATCAAGTTTTAACCAAGCAGTAATAAGTAGAAGTTAATACTCCCTGTATAGAATGTGTACCATGTATTGTTGAGATACTATGCTGATAACCTGTTTGTGTACCTTTCCAGCTTGACATGGCTCCAAAAAGGAACCCATCATATTCTGCTGCAGAGGATGACGTGATTCACCAGAGCCTGGTGCGTGACTATGCCATCCTGTTCTCACACACCACCCAGAATCAGCAGGAGAGGTCTGTACTGTGGCAAAACCTCGTTAGCAGGATAAATGATGTTGGCATGCATGATAGGACATATGAGCAGGTGAGACATCACTGCAGTGATTTGATAAGAAATGTCCGCCAGCGTGCTGCAGATATCCGCAGGCAACAGGTTGCCACAGGTGGGGGGGTGGCCACACATCCCCCCTCACCAGACAGGAGGGGCTACTGCTAAGTGTTGTGGATCCAGCCCCAGAACAACAACAGCAACACTCATGCATCATGATGGAGGTTGGATCCACACAGCAGCAAGACACCGAGCGTGCAGGTAAGATGCCATATTCATTTATTGTTATTACTTTTACATTTGTTGACCCAGATAGTCTAGCTGGATATATGTCCATTTTCAGTAGAGGCCTGTGGAGAAAAGCTCCACACATAACGTAATAAAGGCAGACAGACAAGTTGTTAATACAGGCAGCCAACATGATAGAATTGTACACCAGCCTGTTAACTAAATCAACATACATGTAAGGAACTCAAACAGTTTAGAGTCATACAGAATGTACCTTTGGGTTTTAAAAGCAATCCTACCTAAAGCATAACGGTTATGCAATAAGGCAAAAGCCAGATACATAATAGTTAGCTCAGAAGGGTAGAGAAGTAGAAGGAGTATGAAAGATACAATGATATGGAAGAGGCAGGAGTCAAGAGGAAGTGAGGAAAAGAAGGAAGACAGTCAAGAGGATGTGGGTGGGATGGGAGAAGTAGGTCAGAGCATAGAAGGACATCAAGGTGAAAGAAACAGGGTAGAAGCTGTTTCTATGCACAATGAGGGGTTAAAGGTAAGAGAGGTAGGAGAGGGATAGCCTGTACTCCAAGAAGAACAAAGCCAGTGGTTTGGAAGTACAGTTTGAGTGTCGTTTGAAGAGAGGTAAGGGTGAGATTAGAGTTAACCTGGTATGTACATATGACTGTTCTGTACACTGTTACTTCATGCACACATAAGTGTCATGTATGTATCTGTCATCATGATATATACAGACATTATGTGCAGCTGATGTGTATAAGGGAACTAGTGTACTACTGTACTGTATCATGTGCAAAACAAATGGCACACATGTGCCCACTGACATTATTTCTTCACACTTCCAGGTCCCTCCCATCTAGCAACGAGGCAGGCCATACATGCTGGTGAGTCTTTAACATTATCTGTAAAGCAATTTATAAAACTAGGAAGAGTAGTGTAACTCTGTAGTAGACTTGCTGGTGACTGTGTTCACAATAGTAATCAGTTGTAGTAGATTGAGTAGTGTAACATACTGATGTGTGTTTACTGGGTGTGCATGTGTGCAAGCGCCTGTGCCCAAGTGTGCATGTGTGTTAGTGTCCATGAGTGCATGTGTCCATTTCTGAATGTGTGCATTAGTATTGAAATGCATCTCTGTCAAATATGTATGGAGACTGTAATTTGTGTTCCATGTTTTCCACCTGTAGGTTCTGGTGCTGCGCTGGTGACCTGCAGCAGGGAACCTGAATCTGGAGTCGCAGGTACTTATGATGATGAAATGTCTGTAATGGTGCAGGAAAGTGTGTCTGGGTCCACCATTGGTCAGCCAATTGACAGTACACAGCTTTCAACCCCCAATGACAGTCATCCTGGGACATCCTTTGTCACCATTGTCCCTAGGTGATGGACAGTCTGCAGTGGGCATAGATCAGGTAATGTGGTACCTGTGGTACATGCATCCCCACAAGGCAGCCATGCAGGGCCTCCAATGGTACCACGCAGACAGTTGCCCATCGGTTCTTGTGGGGGCATCCGTGCCCGTACTGCCTCTGGCCCACGTGCCCAAGGAGGTATGTCAACCTCCACTATGTTTCGAACTGTCATGCAGGCACAGGCACGTATGGAAAGGTACACCAGACAGGATCTGAGGGAGCTGAGAGCATGTCTCACAGCCATGACAGATGGCATGCGTGACATTGCAAATGCTATCCGTATCTTCACAGATGTCGTTGACAGACGTTGTGGGTGCATAGAACAGCTGCTCCACAACCAGATGTCCATGGGCCAGGGTGATGGTGGCACGCCGACTGTATGCCAGCAACAGCACCAGCTGGCAGTGGGCGACAACAGGCCCACTCGACAGTGCAGCACCAGCCCCAGCAATGCTGGGTCTGTGCTGTCATCAAGACGACCCAGAAGACCACGTGCACGTGGCTCTGGACAGTCCCAACAGGGAACTGTGTCCAGTCAACACACCTGCTTCCAATGACAGTACCCAGTCTGTTAGTACCGGATATGGCCCGTAGCACCCTGCCAGCACAGGTACCATGTCCTGCCCACAGACACTGATCTGGATGACCTGACAGGTGCAGTCTGTGGCTGTCCACAAACCCTGTACATGGCAGCCATTATGGACTCGTGCTACACATGCAGAAACCTAACACCTAGGCAAACACATACACACACACACTGCACCAACAGGGCCACCCTGTACTGCTGCCCTCCCAAACACACATACACACACATGTCAATTGGAGTTACCAGTGGCTGGTGTGGCCATACCTAACCCACACCCTGTGCATATGATGACGCTGGGACACCTCCTGGATACTGCAACATCGTGCAGGTAAAGGTCACGCTTTGATGCACAGGGTGACTACATAGATGTGTATAAGCAGTAACATGTTGGTAACTGTTCACTGTTCCAGTATAATTGTGTGTATATCCCAGCAGTCCTGCTGCAGTAACTGTATGACTGTCCTCAATTGTTATATGCACTCATACTACTTACCAAAGTGTACCAGCTGCACACCATCACATGCTAACATTGACTATGGCAATGCACATCTTGTGCTGTTACGTAGATTCAGCTATCTGTAACTGTTCTGTCACACATGCATTTATACACACCCTGCTACCCACACACATGCACATGCTCACCTGCCATTCCCATTATTTATCACCCTACATGAGTAGCTGTTGATACATGACAGGTACACATTTGGGAAGTGCACTATGTTGTTTACTACTGCCCCTTCTACCTGTACTCACAGGGTGCAGGCAACCTCATCGGTTGAAAGATGTAATGTGCATCAGGTACTGTAGTACCCTGATTGCCCATCAAACATGTTTCCATATGGAAATGCACACACAGACACATCCCACATCCACACACTTTCCACATTCAGGCTTCAGAGCACTATCTAGGTATAGTTGGTACATGTGCTGTTACAGTAGCATGTAACACTATACTGAGTACTGGCAGTTGTCTGTTGTCATGTTGTCTGTAGAGAAGAAAAAAATTGTTTGATTATCCTACTCCGCTTTGTGGACATTACTTGAAGAAGTTTCTCCTTACATGTGTTATTGGTACCACCACCTTCTCTTTGTAGTTTTGTTTGTATAGGGTGCTATCAACATCACTGCTTGTTAAGGGTAATGACCACCCTGCAGTGCATAGCCCCATGTGGCAAAAGCCACATCCCACCCCATCATTGTGCACACACACTAACCCCACCAACAGTAAAACACATACTTTCCATTTGCAAGATTCAAACCCATACCTAACTGTGTTATGACAGTAGAAACAGACACATTAGCAGAGTGTGCTATTTGCAGTAGTTGGAGAAATCCTTACTAACGCTGTACTTAGAGGGTGCTGACATCATCTGTGTGTAGGAGGAGGAATGTGCACCCTGTAGTGTGTTCTCCCAGTTGTCAAATGGCAGTTAACCCTCCCAGCATAGTGCACACACATAAACCCCACTCATCCTAACACACATACATTCCTTTTGCAGGATTCAAACCCCTACCTAACTACGTTATGACACTGGCGAAAGACGCATTAGCAGAGTGCGCTATGCGAATTACTGGAGGACTTTACTACAGGTAATATAGTTATACAGTCCTGACATCATCAGTGTTTCAAAAGGGGAATCTGCATCCTGTACTGTACTGTCACAGTTGCTAATAGGGACATTTCCAACACACACATCGATGTGTTTGAGGTTTGCATATGTGGGGGATCCAGTACTCCAGTGTGATGAGTATATGGTTTGATTGCAACAATGAGGGATATACTCCAAGTGGTGCAGTTTGTACTCATGGTTGTGATGATCAGGTCTAGTATATCTGCCCCCCTTGTGGAAGGTTGGTTACCTGTTCCATAGCAAAGAATGTCTGATCTATGGGAACCCTAGAGCTTGGTATTGTGGCTTGTGTAATGTTCACAGTCTATGTTTGGGTAGCTGACATCACCCAGTATGATGGTGTTTGCAGAGTAATCTAAACTGTCCTGTGTCAGCATGTAGGCTGTGTGAGTCCTGAGTTTGAGAGGGTGCTGTAAGAGCTCCTCTGTGTCTCTGCCATGTGGTCCAGGAGGTGCCATGTTTTCCAGTAATGATTGGTGTTGCAGCCAGTTCAATGTGACGTCA
>NW_025057279.1:0-5194 GCF_019279795.1 Protopterus annectens | reverse complement strand
AACTGGCTTGAAAAAAAAAAAATTCGGGCATTTTTATATGGTTTATAGAGTTACGAAACAAAACTAAATTCAGCCTGTGATTCATATAGCTCATCTGATTTACAAGACAATTCAGCCTGTGAGTCATATGGGTCATCTGAGGTTACAAGAAAGAAATTCAGCCTGTGATTCATAAGGTTCATGGGTACAAGACGAACTCAGTCCTTTATTCATATTTCTCATACGAGTTATAAGACACACATATTCAACCCGTGACTCATATGGCTCATAAAAGATGCAAGACAAAAAAATTCAGCTTGTGCTTCACATGGCTGATACAACTCAAAACAGAAAGAAATGCAAGCCGTAATTTATATGAATCCCCTCTTTGGGTTAGAACCAAATTTAAAGCCGATGATTCTTATGTCTCATACCAGTTACATGGCAAACAAATTAAGCCCATGATTCATATCTTTGGGTGGGTGGCCTAATGGTTAAGGTGGTTGCCTTATAAACACAGAATTTTGAGGGTTTGAGTCTCTAGGGACAAAATGGATTTGTAGCAAAGTATTTCGCCAAGGGCAGTTAGTCTAGTACTAATCTATGAACCTATATGGCTCATACAAGACAAACAATATCAGCATGTTACAAGACAAATACAGCCTGTGATTCATATGGCTCATATGAGTTACAAGACAAACTAATTCAGCATATGATTCAAATGGGTCATACGAGTCCTAAAACAAATAAATTCACCCCATGATTCATATGGATCATACAAGTAAGAAGACAAATTAATTCAACCCATGGTTCATATGGCTCATACGAGTTACAAGACAAACAAATTTAGTCAGTGATTTATATGGCTCATACAAGTTACAAG
Source organism: Protopterus annectens (assembly GCF_019279795.1). Classification (NCBI taxonomy): domain Eukaryota; kingdom Metazoa; phylum Chordata; order Ceratodontiformes; family Protopteridae; genus Protopterus; species Protopterus annectens. The sequence goes on along the minus strand of NW_025057279.1, from coordinate 4,332 downwards.
ACCAACATATTCAGCCAGTGATTAATTTTGTCCTCCCAAATCTTGAACAAAACAATAATTCTGCCCGAGATTCATATGGCTCATCCGAGTTACAAGACAAAAAAATTCAGCCAGAGATTCATATGGCTCATACAAACAAATTCAGGCCGTGATTCATATGGCTTCTACACGTTACAAGACAAAGTCAGTCTTTGAGTCATATGGCTTATACAATTTACAAGACAAAGAAATTAAGCCCATGATTCATATGAATCATACGAGTTACAAGACAACAAATTCAGCCCATGATTCATATGGAAGATATGAGTTACAAGACAAATAAATTCTGCCTGTTATCTATATATGGCTCATACGAGTTACAAGACAAACAGTTTCAGCCTGTGATTCATATGGCTCAGAGTTACAAGACAAACAACATCAGCATGTGATTCATTCGCTCATATGAGTTACAAGACAAATACAGCCTGTGATTCAAATGGGTCATATGAGTCCTAAAACAAATAAATTCACCCTATGATTCATATGGCTCATATGAGTTAAAAGACAAGCAAATTCAGCCTCTGAGTCATATGGCTGATACGAGTTACAAGACAAACAATAACAGCGTAGCCAGTTCGCCCTTGGTATATGAGTTGCAGTACAAACGAAGATTCAGCCCATGATTCATATGAAACCATCTGAGTTACAGGACTAACAAAATTCAGCCCGTGATTTCATATGACATAAGGGCCTACAAGACAAACAAATTCAGCCAGTGATTCATATGGCTCATACGAGTTACAAGACCAACATATTCAGCCAGTGATTAATTTGGCTCATACGAGTTACAAGACAAACAAATTCAGCCTGTAATTCATTTGGCTCATACGAGTAAAAGACAAAGAAATTCAACCTGTGATTTATATGGCTCATACTAGTTACAAGACAAACAATATCAGCATGTGATTCATATGGCTCATATGAGTTACAAGACAAACAAATTCACCCCATGATTCATAAGGATGATATGAGTTAAAAGACAAGCAAATTCAACCCGTGATTCATATGGCTCATACGAGTTACTAGACAAATTCAGCCCATCATTTTTATGGCTCATACGAGTTACAAGATTAACAAATTCAGCCTGTGATTTATATGGCTCATACTAGTTACAAAAAAATAAATTCATCCCCTGATTCATATGGCTCATATGAGTTACAAGACAAACAATTCACCTTGTGATTCATATTGTGCATATGTGTTACAAGACTAACAAATTCATCCCTTGATTTATATGGATCATATGTGTTACAACACAAATAAATTCAGCCTGTGATTTATATAGGTTACTGGATTACAGGCCGAAAGAATTCCTTCTAATTCATGTACAACTCATATGAATTTAAAACAAAAGAAATTCAGCCTAGCAGATTCATATAGGCATCTGATTACAAGACAAAATAAATTAAGCCTGTGATTCCTTATGAAACAATACGGATAAAAGACAAACAAATTCAGCACCTGTGATTCCATATGGCTCATACACTTTACAAGAGGAAACAAAATTCAGTGTTTGAGTCATATGGCATATATGAGTTACAAGACAAAAGAATTCGGCCTTTGATTCATGGCTGTCTGAGTTCTAGAACAAACAAATTCAACCTGTGGACATGGCTCCAAAATTCAGGCTGTGAATCATATTATGGCTCCTTACGAGTTACAAAGAGAAAGAAATTCAGCCCATGATTCGCCTTATGGCTATCTGATTACAAAGACAAAACAAATTCAGCCCGTGATTCATATGGCTCCATACAGTGTAACCAAGGACCAAACAAATTCAGCACTAGTGAATTATATGGCTCATCACGAGGTTACAAGACAAAAAAAATTCAGCCTATGATTCTTATGGTTCATATTAGTTTCTGAAACAAACAGGTTCAGCATGTGATTCACATGGCTCATATGAGTTAAAAGATAAACAAATTCAGCCCATGATTCATATGGCTCATACAAGTAAGAAAACAAATGAGATTTAACCCGTGGTTCATATGGATCATGTGAGTTACTAAAGACAAATAAATTCAGCCTGTTATTCGCTATGGCTCATTCGAGTTACAAGACAAATCAAGCCCATAATTCATAAAGCTCCCTACACAATTAAAAGACAAGCACATTCAGCCAGTGATTCATATGAAGCTCATCACGAGTTACAAGACAAACAAAATTCAGCTGGTGATTCACATGGCGATGATATGGAGTTAAAAGACAAATTCAGGTCATAATTTATATGCCATTTCCCATATGAGTTACAAGACAAAAAATCAGCCTTTGATTTACATGGCTGATATGATTTAAAAAGACAAATTCAGGTCATAATTTATACGGCTCATGAGTTAACAAGACAAAACAAATTCAGCCTGTGATTTATGAAAAGCTCATACCTAGTTTCTAGAAAAACTAAAATTCTTCCCGTGTTTCATATGGCTCATATGAGTTAGAAGAAAAACAAGTTCACCTGTGTATCCAGTATTAATTCATATTAACGCCCGTTAAGCAAGACAAATAAATTAATCCCATAATTCACTTTCCTCATACGAGTTACAAGACTAACAAAGTCATCCCATGATTCATATGGATCATAGAAGTTACAACACAAATGGTTTTCAGCCTGTGATTTATATGATTCACACAAGTTACAAGACAAAGAAATTCAGCTTCTGATTCATACAACTCATATGAGTTACAAAACAAAGAAATTCAGCCCATGATTCATTGTGGCTCATAAGAACTACAAGACAAACAAATTCATCTCATGATTAATATGGCTCATAAGAACTACAAGACAAAACCAATTCAGCCCATGATTCATAAGTGGATCATACAAGTTACAAGACAAAGAAAATCAGCTTCTGATTCATATAGCTAATGAAGTTACAAGAGAAATAAATTCAGCTCATGATTTATATGGCTCATATGAGTTACAAGACAAAGAAATTCAGCCCATGATTCATATGGCTCAAACAAGTTACAAGACAAACAAATTCAGCAAGTGTTTCATATGGATCATAATGAGTAACTAGACAAAATTTCTGCCAGAGATTCATATGGCTCATACGAGTTAAAAGACAAACAAATTCAACACGTGATTCATATGGCTCATACGAGCTACAAGGCAAACAAATTCAGCCTGCAATTCATTTAGCTCATACGAGTTAGAAGACAAACAAATTCAGCCTGTGATTCACATGGCTGATATGGGTTAAAAGAAAAATTCCGGCCATAATTTATAATGCGTATAAGACTTATAAGACAAACAAATTAAGCCCTTGATTCATATGGCTCATACAAGTTAAAAAGACAAACAAAGTTCATACCTGTGATTCATACATGGTTTCTTATACACATTACAAGACAAATCTTCAGTCTTTGAGTCATATGGTTTTATACAAGTTACAAAGGAGAAAGGAATTCAGCCTTTTGATTGATATAGGCTCCATAATGAAGTTACAAGACAAAGAAATTAAGCCCATGATTCATATGGTTCATACGAGTTACAAGACAAACAAATTCAGCCTGTGATCCATATGGCTCATACGTGTAACAAGACAAACAAATTCAGGCGGTGGAGGTGAACTCATATGGCTCATAATGAGGTTACAACACAAAACAAAATTCATCTTCTGTTGATTCATACAGCTCATGCGCTGAGTTACAAGACAAAGGCTATTCAGCTCTTGATTCATATGGCTCTTACGAGTTACAAGACAAACAAATTCAGCCTGTTATTCATATGGCTCATACGTTTTACAAGACAAACAAATTCAGCCTGTGATTCATATGGCTCATACAAACTACAAGACAAAAAATTCAGCCTGTGATTCATGTGGCTCATATGAGTTACAAGACAAACAAATTCAGCCTGTGATTCACATGGGTTATAGGAGTTAAAGAAAATTCTGGTGATAATGGCCCTTATATGGCATACACGAAAGTTACAAAGACAAACAAATTAAGCACTGTGATTCATATGCGCTCTTACATACCGTTACAAGACAAACAAATTCAGTGTTTGAGTCATATGGTTTATCCTGAGTTACAAGACAAAAGAATTCAGCCTTTGATTCGCATATGGCTCATCACGAGTTACAAGACAAAAATTCAGCCTGTGATTCATTTGGCTCATACGTGTAAATAGAGAAACAAATTTAGGCATGTGAATTATATGAGAAGCTTTTTTTTTGTCATATGAGTTACATGACAAAAAATTCAGCCTATGATTCTGTATGGCTCATATTAGTTTTGAGACAGATTCAGCATATGATTCACATGGCTCCTTCTGAGGTTAAAAGACAA
>NW_025057278.1:0-7250 GCF_019279795.1 Protopterus annectens | reverse complement strand
GCCCTTTGGTCTCACCACAGCCCCCAGGGTGTTCACCAAGTGTTTGGCAGTAGTGACGGCTCACCTGAGAAGTCTTGGATTCCAAGTGTTTCCCTATCTGACGACTGGCTCCTGACTGCCACCACCAGGCATCTACTAATGGACAACCTCAAAGCCACCATCTCCCTGGGTGTTTCCCTGGGATTACATTCAATTGGTCAAAGTCTGTCTTGCTGCCCTCTCACGCAAAAGTTTATAGGAGCAGAGATAGACTCAAGATTGATCCCCTTTTCTTCCCCGAAAGGACCCAAAACTTTACAGGGCCAAGTTCAAGCTCTGATCTGAGATCCAAAGCCCCAGCCAGGATGGTCCTACAGGTTTTAGGCTCAATGTCTGCCACGGTTTTTTTAGTTCCTCTAAAGCACATGAGGATTCTTCAGTGGCTCTTGTCAACTCAATGGTCCTTTCAGGATCTTCCCCTCAATCATCACATCATGATTACAGAAATATGCAAAAGGGACCTTCGCTGGTGGCTTCAGACATCCAACTTGGATCAGGGAAAACCCTTTGTTCTCCCCCCTCCAGTGGTTACCCTGACGACAGATGCCTCCCAGATAGGGTGGGGGGGGCATTGTCTGGGCAGGCTAGTTCAGGGCTCCTGGCTTCCGGACGAAGCTCTTCTCCACATCAACGTGTTGGAGATGAGGGCTGTACTTCTATCCCTACAGGCCTTACACAAGTTTCTTCCTCAGGGCATCATCGCCATCCACACAGACAACATGTCGGTGGTTTGGTATCTGAACAAACAAGGAGGGACCAGATCGTATCCCCTTTGCAGAGAGGCCATGAGAGTGTGGGAATGGGCTGTAGCTACCAACCGCTTCTTGGTAGCGACCCACACCCCGGAAAGTCAAAGGGAGGACAAATTAAGCAGGACAATTCTCTCCTCAAATGGTCTCTAAACCGAAAGTAGCAGCCAGGTTTTCAAGAGATGGGGACGGTGCACCTATTTGCAACTCCAAAAAACACCAAGTCCCAAAGGTTCTTCTCCTTGATTCCACATCAGGAAGTACCAGCCATGGATGCTCGAGCACAACCTTGGCCAACAGGGCTACTTTATGCCTTTCCTCCTTCCCCTTTTCCCCAAAATATTCAAAAGCTTTCAATGGGGGCTTCAATGATTCTGATTGCCCCATACTGGCCCTCAGTATGGTTTCCTTTCCTGGAAAAACATGCAGTGGACGATCCGTGGACCTTAGACCTGATCCCCATTTGTAAATCAGTCGGGACATTGGGATCAGTCCCTTCAATTTTGAAATTGACAGCTTGGCTTCCCTTCCACCTTAGTTTTGAAGTCACACCTAGCCCGGAAGTTGTTCACATTTTATCTTCGCCCACAAACCCACCACTAACAAATTGTACCTCAGTAAGTGGAAGAGGTTTGCTATCTGGGCTCAACTCAAGGGCTTAGACCCTATCACTGCTCCTGTCCCAGAGGTTTTGAAATTCTTAACATCCCTGTTTAATCAGGATCTTCTGTCTCAACTATTAAAGTTCAACTAGCTGCTATCTCTAAATTCCATGAATCCATGGATCCTCCTTTGATGAGCAGCAGACTATGCAAAACTTTCATTAAAGGTGCAGTCTGTTAAGACCACCAGTTTTTCATCCTGCACCTCCGTGGGATCTTGATTTGGTGCTTCGCATTAACATCTCCCCTTTGAACCGGCTGCTACATGTGATTAAAATATCTGTCTTGGAATATTGCATTCTTAGTGGCTATTACTTCTGCAAGAAGAGTCTCAGAGCTTCAAGCCCTGTCTATTAAACCACCGTACTTGATTTTCCACAAGGATAGAGTATCACTTAGGCCTAATCCATCCTTTGTCCCAAAGGTCTGTTCTAGTTTCTGTCTTCAACAATCTCTAGAACTACCAGTTTTCTTTCCAAAATTCTCTAATGAAGCAGAATACACTCTCCATAAATTGGATGTTCACAGGCAATTACGCTTCTATTTAGACAGGACTCAGCAACTTCGTAAGTCAGACCAGTTGTTTGTGTCCTTCTCAGATAATAAATTGGGTCAAACCATCACAAAAGCTACAATCTCAAATGGATCAGAGATTGCATAACTCAGGCTTATTCTTCTTCAATAAACAACTTACATCATCTATCAAAGCTCATTCTACCAGAGCTATGGCTACTTCTATAGCTTTCATTCCAAGCTCGCTATATCGAAATTTGTGCGCTACTTGGTCCAACCCGCACACTTTCATTTCCCACTACAAATTGGATGTGGCATCTAAAGGACGAGCATCATTTGGTTCCACGGTACTCAGGAGTGTTTTCCAGTGAGCCACCCAGGATTCAGGTGCTAGGGACGCTGTCCTTATCATTCAGAATGTAGGCGAGATAGGGATCACATAACATCTTTTTAGTTATGTACTACCTATAACTTCAGATGTTTGGGGATCCATCTCACTACATTCCTGATACCCACCCTCCTTCCCTGCCTTTGCAGATCAGAAGAGATTGAACGTTTTGAGTTCAACTGTTTTATCTTGTTTCATCTGACGATGTTATATGTTAGGTATGCGTGTGTGCATGTATGCGACAAACTAGATCTGGGGACTGGTAGTGGTGCATCCTGGGATATAGTAAGCTCAGCCAAGAGACTTCGCTTTGGCATAAGCGCACGTAGGTCGAGCCGGTGGATCGGCCCAACCCATCATTCAGAATGTAGGCGAGATGGATCCCAAACATCTGAAGTTATGGTGAGTACATAACTAAAAGTTTTCTTCTCCTCCTTTTTCCTTACTCTTATTTTCCTTTTTACAATCCATCCATAAATGCCCAGTTTTGTTACATTTGTAAAATTTCAATTTACATTTTTTTCATCATGTCCCATTTCCCCACACATATAGTATTTTCTTTTATCACAGTTACTTATCAGATGTTCTTCTGATCCACACACAAAAAAAAACATGTTTTGGTTGTCCCCGGTATTTTATGAGATCCCTAATTCTCTCCACATTTATCATGCTTGGTATAGGCATATTTTTATATCTCTTGCTAATTTTAACACAATATGACAATCCCATCCACAAGTCCATAAACCCCTTTTATCATAACATTTTGTAATGTCCAGTACTTCATAACGGCCCCACAACTGGTTCTCACAACTTGTGTCTGGAAGGAGGCACCGCGAGTTTCCACTGTAGGGCTGCCCAGATCTGTAGAAACAGTTTGTATTCCTACACAGCTGTGAGACTTATTAACCAACCATAATACCTGATACATTGACGCTTTTTTCTTTTTAATCCTGCTTCTCTGAGCAATTACCGCCAATATTACTATTATGCAATATGATGGCTATACTGAGTCATATCTAAGGTTAACAAGTGTAATATGGTAGCCAGACAGCTGCTATTCACTAGTCTCTATTTATTCTCTGTCTTAATGGTGAAGGAGTTTGTTGGTGGGTATTTATTTATTATTTATCACTGGATAATAGGTACTGAGTGTGTTTATGTAATGTGAACTACCTCTTGCATGTCATATGTGTTATTTTCTTTTTTATGTTATTCTCTGATACCGCTGTATCTATGTTTGCACTGCATTTCTCTCATGAGCTGACATTTATAATTTAATTTAGACTGCTGTTGTGTGGTTCTAAATGACAATAAAGTTTCTTTAAATATTTAAATCTAAATCTTCAGATGTCCTTTCAGAATCTCTCTTTCTCTGTTCAAAATTGTACATGAATTTTCTTTTTTGTTTCCCTGTTGAATGCTTTTTTCACATAAAGATTCCTTAGGTTACAGTCTCTTTTTTTCATATTCTCCAAGAAAATTTTCCATTGAAAAAAACAGTCTCAAATGTAATGTCAGAAAATGTCTCTTTGTAATAAGAATAAATGCTCTTACCTCATGTTCTTTTACACCCATATTATATTAAATTGTCCCATGCTTCATAACTGTCCCTTTCTTTGTTTTTTGTATTTTGCATCCTTGCCACATATTTCCAGTTTTCATTTTCTTCTGCCTTTTTCTTTTCTGTTATTCCCCTTTTGCCTTCTTTTACTTTCTGTACATGTTTTGTTTTCCATCTCACCACTATTCTTCAAGATTGTCTCTGCAGCCTCCATTTGTATTCTGTCCATAATGTCCCCCCAGGAAATATCTCCTTAATTTTTTGGCTCACTTTGCATCACCATTTCTTTAAATCATCCCACAGCCCTCCTGACTAGAGAGTTATAATGATACAGCCATCATTTGATGACTCATCTCCATCAAGCAGATTTCTTTGAAATATCTATTCAGAATCCTGCATGCATTTTCCAGTCTCTGTATTGTCTTTCTCCTACATTTTTCCCAATTTTCACTGCATTGTTCCTCGCCTCTAGATTTGCCTCCCTGTTTCTCCAGGCCACCTGTGTGTGCCTGGAATGGAAACAGGATGTGCTCATGCGAAATGGGTCCCACTTGCAGCAACAATGATTATCGGAAGTTCCCCGATGCCATTGTGAAATTTTCCCTAGTAGTTTAAATACCACCTAAGGTCTCCCCTGAAAAGAGGCCACTAGCCTAGTGAGACTAACCCCATTAACAAAAAGATAAATAAATAAAATCAAAAAATCTGCTGCGTGTGCCCACCCTTTACTTTTCCCATCCAGTTATGGGACCGTTCCTTAGTATATATCTATCCCCCTCCTTCTACCCTTTCAGTCATTTTTGTTTCTCCTGCTGCTAACTGCAGTTCTACTGTCTCATCCCATCTTCAACTATGTCCATGTTGTTTTAGTCCAAACACACAAAACTCCTATGAATTTGGAATAGGTTTTTTTTCTTTTTTTAGAAAATTCTCCATACCAGAAGAAGAAACTTAATTTAGCACACACCTAAAAAGTGAAAAGCAAAATAGGTACTAAGTTTGCATATGAATTGTAGAAAAATGGGGTTCATTTTTGGATATTACACTGAAAAGTTGCAAAGTAGGTGACTTCATTAAAACAAAGTTATTTAGAAGCCTTACTAGAAGCATATATTCCAGCATGTTTGTTGTGCTTATCTTGAGCATTTGCTTAAATCTTTATCAATACGAGAAATAAGAATTTATAGGACTACCACTAAAACATCTGATAAAAACCACTGCAAGATTTGAAGGCTAGGTATTGTGGGGCTATAGCAAAGGAATGCTAAAACAGGCAAGACAGGAAATTGATCGAAAATTAAAAAAAAAATGAGTCAAGGATGATGGAAACTGAACATTCAAAGGAATTGTGATTTAATGGAAAAAATGAAAAATGTTGAGAAAATAATTTTTGTGTAATGAAATTACAGGGGGGGGGGTTAAAATGGGAATTTTACTTTCTGATGAAGGATCAAGGAAAATATTGCCAAGGTAACCATTTTTTTCTTATAGATGTCCATTAAATGTAAGAGAAATATTGTCTTTTAAGTTAACATTAGATTAATAGTAGAGTAGGCATGTTTAGTGTGGTAGGTGTAAAGGCACACGTGACACAGTCTTGTATGGTATTGGCTTCTCCATTTCACCCACTATGAAAGAAAAGGTTTTAAAGGGCTTTGCCTCCCTATCTGCTAACATCTTGATTAAAGTTGTTACATAAGATAAATATAGTGATGTGAGAGTGTTCAATCTGCTTGCTCTCATACGGTTCGAGTCGATCCTCGCTCCGAAGTCGTCATTAAGTAAAAGCTCTGCATCGAAGAAGCTCGAGACCAACCTGTCTCCCTACAATTCCCTCTGCCTTTTACCTCAGATCTAGTTTGCCGCTGCAACGCTCTCAAGTATCATTTTTGATGAGCCTTGACCACCTGACAGATATTTCATTCTTTTGTCTAAGATTCTTAGATAATTCTTTTTCCTAGTTCACCTTTAAGTCTTGTGTGTGTGTGTGTGTGTGTGTGTGTGTAGTAAATGAGGTTTCTATTCTTGTAATGTGATATATTTTATATATATATATATATAGTTAGTTAGTTCCCTCGGGGCCTACCCCACCCACTAAACTTCTAAAACTACTGCTGGATTTGACAAACTACTGGATTTGACTAAACTTACTGGCTTTTGACATTATTGTTGGCTGTTACTGTCTGTTCAAGACTGTGTGGAATTGTATAGTCTTACTGGATTTGACTATTATTGTATTATTATTATTATTATGTCTGGAGAAAGCTTAAGTCAGGCTTCAAACGGTGCCACGACAGAAAATGTCTGTCACAGACACATAGCCGTTTTAGGCACCAGCTTAACTCCTGCAGTCGCTGGGGCCCCCTTGTCTGGGGGCCCCTACCACAGCAAGTTATCTTATCCTGATATTTTGTCACATCTGTAAAACCAACCAAAGTTAGTGCAGCAGTCTTGCATACTTAAACTATGAGGGTAATAACCTATTTATATCTCCTTAAAATTCAAAGATATTTCTGGTTGTAGTAATGGTGTTTTTGTCATAACAGGCATCAGCATGCCATTAAATATTTTACTACAGACATAGTGCTCCTGGCTTAGTTAAACCCTGCTTTTGACATTTTCTCCACTAAACTAACTACATAGCCAGCTTTTAGTCCCTGCAAAACCATGGCTGCAGGGGCCCCTTAATCATCTTTTGTCTGTGTGGGGCCCCACAAAAAGCTGCTGCTGACTGGGTAAAAATGAGGAATGAAAATGCATTACCTCCTAATTATGCTCTTTAACATGAACAGGGCTGTGGATATGACCTATTATATAAAATATTGACAAATGAACAAGGAACAATATAAGCACAAAATACCTAGCAGCCCAGAGTGACTTAACACCCTAGTAAACTTTGGATTTTAAGAAGAGCCACGTTTCCTATCATCAGGGATATAGTTTTCCAGGTAGTTTTATAACTAATACCAGAACACCAGATACTGGCACTAATTCTTTTAATAAGAATTCAGTATAATTCCCAAAAAATAATAGAATAAATGCTCAGAATCATAAATATGTTTAAATTCTAATTCACTTAAAAAGTTACTTGTAGTGAACACATTTTGCATCAACATCTATTTTTGGACAATAAGTATAAAACCTTGTGATGTCTGATTAATTGACTGTAACTTGAATATCAGTCAGCAAATCAGACTTTTACAAGGATAAAGCAAAAGTATGAACAAAATCAGGGAAGGTCTGTGAAAGTAGGGACAGTGACAAGTATGCATTACTCATGAAATAATCACTGCTTCTGTGTTGACAAATGCTAAACAGCAGTGACTAATCTGGTGGGG
>NW_025057277.1:0-6302 GCF_019279795.1 Protopterus annectens | reverse complement strand
GGGAAAAAAAAAAGGGTCAAGGAAAAAGAAGGCGGGGCGGGGAAGGAGGGCAGAAAAGGAGACAATAACATGGATGGTTTTAGGTACATAACTTCTAATGTTAAGTTGTCAATCTCGCTTCATTCTTCTTGATGGGACCCTAGCACCTCTATCCTGGGTGGCTCAATGGAACAAACTCTTGAGGACTGTAGAGCCAAAACTGGCTCTGTCCCTGGAGGCCAAGTCCAATTTGTAATGGGAAACAAAGTGTGAGGTGGCCCAAGTGGCCGCTGCACAAATAGTGTCTAAGGAGTCTAGCTTGAAAAGCTGTAGAAGTAGCTAACTCCTAGTTGAATGTGCTTTAGGTTTTGAGCACAGCTGTTTTCCCTGAGCGATAAATTTCAGAGATGACAAGAAAGCCATCTGGACATAAGGTCACTTTAGAAACAGGAAGGCCTTTTATTATCCGCATAGGAAACAAAAGTTGATCAGATTTCTAAATTTTTTGTTCTGTCCAAATAATATCTGAGTGATGGACACAAGATAATGTAGCTTTTGTTCAGCTCTATCTGAATAGTTAGGAAAAAATACAGGAGATCAATGGATTGATTCAAATTGTTTTTGAGCGACCTTAGGTAAAAGGATGGATTAGTTCTCAAAGATACTCTGTCTTTGTGAAAACCAAATAGGGTCGAAGGAAAGAGCATGAAGTTCAGACACCCTCCTGGCAGATGTAATAGCCACTAGGAATAAAGTTTTCCAAGAAAGATATTTCAGGGAACAAGAAACAGCTGGCAAGGGGGAAGAATCAAGGATGTCAGCACTAAATTTAGATCCCATGAGGAGGAGGATTCCTGATTGGAGGCTTTAGTAGGAAAATTCCTTTCAAGAAGGCCTCAGAGCCTATGGGACATAATATTATGATCTGCTATCCCGAATGAAAGTTAGAATAGCAGCCAACTGAACTCTGACTGTGGAAGAAGAGGAGCCTGCATGAAAAATCTCTGCTAAGAAGTCCAGAACTGCCTGAACAGGGGCAGTAAAGGATCAATATTTTGGGCCTTAGCCCAATAAGAGAAACGTTTCCATTTGTTTTAAATCCTCCTGGTAGAGGATTTTAGTGAAGCTACTATGATATCTCTAACTGGGTTAGAGATCAAAGGAAGCCTGGCTAAGGAAGGAAGTGGGGCAACCATGCTGTGAGGTTGAGAGAAGGGATTGACCGTGCAGCTGACCGATTGGTGAATCAGAAGATCTGGCACTGGGTCCAGATGCCAGGCTGCACCAAAAGGTGATGATGGAGGAACGGAACCAAATTGTCGAGGCCAGTAGGGGCAATGAGAATCAATTTGGCTCTCAAACGGTAGCTTTTGGTCACCTGAGGGATCAGAGGAAAGGAGGAAGGCATAAAGAAGTCCCTGGGGCCAATCCTGGGTCAACGTCTCTGGGGATGGCCTGATAGAGGGAAGAGGCTGAAGAAGTCTGGACATTTGCTGTTTTGGGGAGTAGCAAAAGATCGCAACATGCGACCCCATTCCAGAAAAATCTCTTCCCTATATGATTGCTTGAGAGACCACTCGTGAGGCATGAGAATAGCTCTGCTCAATCTGTCCGCTAATGTTGGTTTTCCCAGGGATAGCGTTGCTACCAGAAACCGATGAGAGGAGATCGCCCATTGCCAAGTTAGCTTGACAATGGACTTTCCTTTTGAATAAAATACAGACATGTTCGTTATGCAATGTCCTAGAAGAAGTCGCTGAGGGTTCAGTTAAAACACTGTTATTAGAATTTATGTCATGATCACGTTCAGTATAACCATTGCCTGAATGACCCACCTTCAAGATCGTGGACATGGCATATTGGAAGGAAAAAGATCCTTGGGAACTTGAACAGTGACACCAAGCAAATGTCTATTGACATGTATGTGCACAGAACTGACGATTCGAAGTTGCTGGTCATGAACCATTGCTGATAAGCACCACGAAGGAGGCCTGTAGACATGAGCTACGGGAAGAAAGACCCCTGCCTGGGACCTAACGATGTATCCATTCGGCAGTGATTCTTGCAGTTTGCCAGATGATACTGAATGAGTGAATCCATCCTGAAGAGCCTTTGAATTCTGGAGAAATGGAGCTATCCCAACAGGTTTAAGTTTGTTATAATTTGGAAGTGATCTGAATGAGGTGAAGGAAACTTTTGATGACATAGATGCCTAATAGAACAAAGTTTTGGTTTCTGCTGCTTGCTGGTGGCTGACAGGAGCCAGTCGTCGAGATACTGGAAACACCTGGAATCCTTACGTCTCAGGTGAGCCGTGACCACTGCCATGCATTTGGTGAACACTCTGGGGCTGTAGTGAGACCAAAGGGCAGGGCTCTGAACTGAAATGACTGGACCCCAGCAAAGCGGAGAAATCTCCTGGAGCTCTGTGAATTTTGATGTGATAGTCGCATCCTGAAGATCTATTGAGCACATCCAGTTGTCCTTCTGTAAGAAGGGCAGAATTGACTGAAGAGTGACCATTCGAATCTTGTCTTCCTGACAGACTTGTTGAGTCTGCTGAGATCCAATATTGGTCTCCAGTCTCCGTCTTTTGGGGACCAAAAGAACCTTGAGTAGATTCCGGCTCTGAATGGTCTGTTGTAACTGGCTGAATGGCTCTTTTTGCAGTAGTTTTGCAACTCTAACTCTGCAATTCCCTTAGACCGGTGGTACATCTGGAAGGGAATTGAGGGAAGGGACTTTCCTCGAAGGAATTATGTAACCCTGGATATGATCGACTGTACCCATCTGTCTTGAGTGAGGGAATGCCAGGCTTCTGGGCACAGTGATCATCTTCCGCCGACTGGCTCCAACGCGGGCCAGCCGGGCACCAACTCAGGCATGCTGAAAGGGCTTTCAGAGAGACTTCTGTTGCCCTGGTTTTTGGACCCCTCTGCCTCTAGAGCGGCGTCTGTTGTTGTTACCCCCTCTCCCTCTACCGGTAAACTGACCACGTGAATCGCGTGACTCCTTGATTTACGGAACCACATCTTCCCACCCTTCTGTCCTTTGGGATAAGGCTAGAAGGGGTGGAGAAATGGACTCCAACAGCAGAAAGAGTCTTCCCGTCCTGCTCACACCTGGTCAAGGTGTCCTTCACCTGAGGGCCAAACAAAGCTGACCCATCAAAGGGAGAATTTGTGAAGGACGCCTTAAAGGGACCCAAAATCACAAGCCGCATCCAGGCTTGGCGTCTAAGAGCCACACCTGTCCTGGCTCTCGCTCCATCAGCAGCATAAGATATTAGCCGCATGGAGGAGTTAGCAATGGAATTGAGGGTTCCTAGCTGCGAAGCAATTTTTCTTGAGCCCCTGCAGCTGTAGGATCCTGAACTACTTCTCCCAGCTCCTTCAGGATATCCTCTGGAGTCTGGTGAAGTGACAAAGATAATTCAGCGAGCATAGCAAAGGTCGCTGAGGAAAACATCCGCCCTACCTATCCATGGTCCTAGAGTCCTTATTAGGAGGATGGACGGGCACGGAAGGATCTGCAAGTTCCTTTTGGTGGGCAGCCACCACCATGGCATCAGCGGGACACCCTTTGTAAGGAATTGTTTGTCACTAGGGGCATTTATAAATTTAGAAGGCCTCCTAGGGACTGGCTCTACAGAGTCAGGAGCTGTGCACGCCTTCGGCAATAACCTGCATAAGGGGTCGAAGGCGGAGACACCCTGGAGGTGGAGGGCCGAGATCCAAACGCCTCTAGGTATCCTGACTCATCATCAGAGGGATTGTTGGTGGGCCAGTTTCCCTCTGTTTCTGAAGTTCTAGGATGACTGAGAAGGAGTCATCCTCAGCGGGGGATCTGGGGGATCCCTCTGACTCATCAAAGTCAGTATCGTGACAGACTCGGGAGTCTACATGCTTCCTCTTACAAGTCCTCTTCCTAGGAGGATCTCCCGAAACATCAGGAGAATCCTCGGAAGAGGGGAAATTCCCAATGGGGAAACCTGAGGCGGAGGATCTCTGGGTCCTGTAGCAAGAGAAGTGGCAGAGATGTCAACAGGTACAATAGAGGGAGGGGCTACGGGAAGAGACTGCTGACTGATACCAGTGGCCAGTACACTCTTCATCACCTCAATGCTCCCTCCCAGGCAGGTCCGAGAGAACCCGCTCAAGAGCTAGGAACTCCAGGGCCACCGAAGGGAAGTCTCCGAGGCAGATGTCGGAGCCGAGCTCCCCAAAGGCCGAGGCTCCAAGGGGAAGAGCGGGTTCGGACAAGGGTCCGATGCCACTCACCCCCTCGGAGGAGACCATGGAAGCCCGACCACCGAATCCCTCTAAGGAAGAGGAGATAAGAGTAGAGGCTGAAGGAACAGAAGGGGGTATCCGCCCTCCAGCCGTAGCAGTAACCATCCGAAGACTCCAACTCCAAGCTCTGGGGTAGAGTTGAAGGAGGAACTGTAACGGGTGTGGACCAACAGTCGCCTGCTGAGACGGACTTGTAGCATTTGGGCCAGTACCTGTGACTTGAGCAATCTACTGACCACTCCTTTTAGGTCATGGTCTGACAACCTGGATGACCTTGAAGATCGGCTCCGATGGCTCCGCTCCGAAGAAAGGGGGAGGCCGGGCCGAAAGTATCGGCTCCAAGGAAGGAGACCTCGACCTCTTCCTGGAATGGGCCATCGGAGCCGATATTACTGATCCTGTCGGCACCGATTCGGAGCCCGGGGAAGCCGATGTATCGGCTCCAGCCGGGGCCGATACAGCCACCAAAAGGGGTCGGAGCCGATCGGAGCCGACACCTGCCTGTGCCACATGGGTGTCGGACCGATCGGAGCCGACACGATGCCCGCGGGTGTCGGAGCCGGTCGGGAAACCCACACCACAGTGGTCAGCAGGTTCGGCACCGATAGCCATCGGGCCCAAGCTTGTGGATCAGAATCGGCTCCAGCCGGGCCCATCTCGATACAGTCGGGCCGAGGCCACAGGCTTAGAAACAGAAGCCTGGGCCCTTTGGGAGATTTTTGATTTGGGCCGACTTAGCCGGAGAGCCCTCCGGCTTAAGAAGACCCCTGAGATCAACTTATTCTTCTCTCCTGCAGGACTCTCTGGCTGAAGGAATGACAAATAGCACAGGAGTCCTGCAGGTGGAAAAGGGCCAAACAGTACAGGCAAGAAGTGTGACCGTCTGTCAGAGACATCTTCTGACAGCACGAGTCACACTTCTTAAAACCTGAAACCCTCTCTTTAGACATGGTGCCCAACAAAAACACACACACACCAGTCCAATTAAATTAAATTAATACCAAAAAGGTATTTAGTAAAAATACCAACACACACACCCCAACAGGGGGATGGGATAGGGAAATTAACTGACTAAAAAAAATTAAAAGAGACAGGGATTTCTGTCAGAAAAAGTTAAATTTAAGGTTAAACTATCAAAAACAAATAGTTTTAAACTAAAAAGGGGCTTAAATGTCACAAATGTGAATCACTTACCAGGAGCTGGTAAAGAGAAGACCTCCCAAGCTAAGCGGCAAACGAGATCTGGGTACTTCCTGCCTTGCATCATGGGATATGGGGCTGCCTCGAGCTGGTAAAAGGAGTTCTCGAGCTAAAGCAAGTGCCGAGTCGGAGCCGAGGGATCGGCTCCGAACCCATCAAGCAAGAATGAAGGCGAGATTGACAACTTAACATTAAGCAATTTATTGATGACCCATAAAGGTTTACAGAGAACTGGGAAACAAGGCAAAAGGAATTGGAGCACCACCATAAAAAGAAGAAATAGACACATTTTGGAGAAATATCTATGAAGATCCTGTGGAACATAAGAAAGATGCTAAATGGACAGAAGTAGTAAAAGGAAGAATAAGAAGTTCAAATGTACAGGATATGAACTGGGATGAACTCAATCTCAATCATGTAAATAGAACAAAAGGGTAACAAAAGGAAGTCATATGAAACAAAGGATTATTTGTCGTTAAATAAAATCATAATGGAGAACTGTAAAAATGGGAAGAATCTAAGTATGGCATGGCTAGACTACAAAAAAGTATTTGACTGCATCCCACGTTCATGGATAAAAAAGTGCTTACAAATGTATAAGGAACACCCTACACTGATCTATTACATTACAGCGACCATGAAACAGTGACAAACCACTTTGCAGTTAAGCTATGATAAAGAACAAATTATTATTCCTGGGATAAAAATTCAAAGGGAGATATTCCAGGGTGACTCTCTGTCACCACTGCTTTTTTGTCTTGTCCTTAACTTATTAAACTGTCTACTTAACAGATTCATGGGACAATTTGGCTCCTAGAAAATAGGAAAAGA
>NW_025057276.1:0-3281 GCF_019279795.1 Protopterus annectens | reverse complement strand
ACAGCTGGTCAGTTTTTCTGTAACTTTTAGTTCTGTCCAAAGTAGATGTTTGTTTGGGGGGGAAATTTTCCCTTTATTTTGTGGTTTTGGGGAAGAAGGTAGGAAGTGAATAGCTTGGTTCAAGATACCCTGGATACCACCTTTGGCATAATGTAGGATTGGTTCTCAAGAAACTCTGTCCTGATGAAAATAAGAAATGGCTGTACTGCCATACCTGTAACTCAGATACTCTTCTTGCTGAGGTTATGGCCAGAAGGAAGGGGTTTCCCAAAACAGGAACTGTAGTCTGCGATGCTGCTGGTTCAAAGGGGGGAAGTGTTAGTTTTTCCAACACAAGTTAAGGTCCCAAAAGGGAGAGGTGGTTTTTGGAGGATTGATGTTTTTATTCCTCTTAGAAACTGTCTTAGGGGAGGAAGGGGAAAACAGGTGGATCAGTTTTTATTTCTGAAATTGCTGAAGCATGAAAAAGGAAAAGAAGACAGGCCATTGTGGAACAAATTTTGCCAATATTCCAGGGTATGTGCCATGTTCATCACTGTCACATCTAGGCCCTTTGTGTGTTCCAATGTGAAATCTTTTCCATTTTGCTGAATATGCCTTCTTGTGGAAGGCGGGGGCTTCCAAAAATATCCTTCACTCTCTGGGGTAGCTTATCCTGAGGAGGAGTCAATATTTCCAGGCAGTTAGTGCAAGGTTTTCAGGTTGGATGCAGAGTTTTGTTGTGCTTTTAGAAGAAATGGCCATGGGGGAGGCCATGGTTTTGGTGACATGCTCTTTAACAGTGGGTACCAGTGCTGCCCCTTTGGGCCCGTCGGAGCTATCAAAATCATTTTTGGGTCCCGCCGATTTGAAGCCTTTGGGTCATTAAGGGGGGGGAAAGATCCTGGAGCCAGCTGGAGAGACCATTTTCCAGCTTGGGGGTGGAGTCCTTGAAGAATTTTTAGTTGTGTTTGTGGGGGGGCCGTCATTTGGTTCCCCTGATTTTTTTTTAAGGGAAATTTGGGTCGCACCTTTTCTAGAAATTTCCTTAAGTTCTCCCAGAATTTTTTCCGGAAAAGGGGATTGGCTGAATTTTTTCAAGAAAGTTCCCTAGAACCAGTTGCGGGGGAGGGGGTGTTTTTTTTTGCCCAAATTGGGGTTTGCTGCCTTTTGATGGCCTTGAAAAAAGGGAACCTCTTCCTAATTTTTTTTTTATTCATATTTCTTTTCCATACCCTTTTTTTTTTTAGGGTTGAAATTTTCCCTATTTTTTTTCTAACCCCTTTTTACTATTTAAAACCCCCAGAAATTTTTTTGAAAAATTATAAATTTTTGGAGGTGGATAAATTTAAAATTTTAAATTTTATATAGGTTTAATAAAAATAAATGTGAAATAATTTTTTAAAAAAGGGGGGTTTGTTTGTAAATTTTTAAGAAAAAGGGGTTTGTTTTTTTTAAAAAAAGATTTTTTTTTAAAAAAATTTTTAGGAAAATTTGAGGAAGGAGTATTAAAGGGAAAGGGGAAAAATTTTAATTTTAAAAATTTTTGGGTTGTTTAAAATGAAAATTTTAATTTTGAATTGGTTATTGAATTTAAGGGGATTTTGAAAAAAATAGTAACCAAAAAGGAAATTGTTCCTAAAAGAAAGATTTTTAATTTTCAAAGGGGGAATATTTTCCCCCTTGATTAATCAAAAATTCCCCACATAAAAACACATTTTAATTTTAAATAAAATTTTTTAAATAAAAATATCCTTGACTTTTTTAAACAAAATAGTCGGGGAAAAAATTTTGGCCTTGTTCTGAAAAAATTTTTTAATTTTCTTTCTTTTAAATTTTTAAACCCTGCCCTTGAGGGGCAGGTTTCTGCCTTTTTTTGGGGTGGGGGAAACCCGTTTTTGAATTTTTGAGTGATTTGTCCCTTGAATTTCCAATTTTTGGAATAAAAAGGCCCCAAAAGGTGCTTCTAAGACCCCGGTTGGCGGCAAAAAAGTTTAGTTGCCCTTGTGACATTTAGGTTGCCTCCTTTGGTTGGGGGGGCCCATTACCCTTGTGGGACCTTAGCTTCCCCCTTTCGGGCCGCCTTTTGCCCTGAAACTTTGAGCGGAAAGGACCAATTCTTAGGGGCCCAAATTTTCTCTAATCTGGGGGTTGGACTTGCAGAAATCTTTACGTTTGAAGTTTTTCCCTTTTCAAAAATTTTTTAAGACCCCCGGGCTGGGCCAAAAATTTTTTTTTGGGAGCATCCAAATTAGCTTTAACAGGGTCTGGCAAATTGTTCCTTACCCAAAGGCCTCATACGACCGTAAGCGCCTCAGAAGCTTCCAAGATCAAACCACATGCAAAAATGGTTCAACCTGTTGGGGGGATGAAATCCAAATTTTCAAAGGGGGCAGAAAAAATTTCTTTAATTTTTAAAAATCTCTTTTACTTACATATGAAATTTCAATTTAAGCCCTATGGAAAATTAGGTATACCTTTTTCCCCCGCCTGGATCCCTTTCAGAGGGTAGGGTTTTGCAGTGGATAACCCCCTTTTGGGCCCTGGGGAAAAAGTTTCTGGTAGCGAGGGGCCCTTTTAAGAAAAATTTATCCGGGCCCCGGACCAAGGTTTGGCGGAGCCGGGGAGAAAGGGGGGTCACATCAAGTCCACAAAGAACAAAACGGAGGAATAGTAAAACCTTTGGGTAAAGTAAAAAACCTTTCTTTTCCCGGAATCAAAAATTTCCCCCAAAATTTCTTTAAAGGGAATCTCCCAAAAAAAACTCTTAGGAGGGGAGGCCAAAAAATTTTTTAAACAGAACCCCGGGAAAAAACCCCTTTCCTTTTCGAAGACAGGAAACAGGGATCTCTAGGGGGGAAAGGGGGGGCCCCCCCTTTTTTTAAAAGGGGTTAACCCCCTTCCTGGGTTTTAAGAAGTGGGGGCCCCTTCTGTGAATTGGAAAAAAGGCCCCCAGGGTAATGGGGGGGGGAAAAATTTTAAATTTTTAGCTTTTCCCAAGAAAACCCAATGGACATACAGGGGCCCGGGACCCCTCAGGAGTTTGTCTAAAGGTGGGTTTGGGAAGGGCCGGAACCCGGGAACAATACCGATCCGGGGCCCCCGGGCCCAGGTTCGGGGGTTTGGGGGACCAAGGGTTTCGCCAAAAAATGGAGGCCTAACCTGGTTTACCAAACCCCCGGGGTTTCCCGTCCCCCTTTTTTTAAAAAAAGCTGAATTTTTAAAAAAAAACCCCCAAAACCCCAAAACCCCAGACCCCCGGTTTGGGGAAGGAAGACAGGCGAAAGGGACCTTTGGGCCAA
>NW_025057275.1:0-8712 GCF_019279795.1 Protopterus annectens | reverse complement strand
TAATCTTCATACCCTTTCTTAGTAAATACTTTTCCAAAATAACTTCTAATTCATCACTTATGTTTTCTTAATATGCTTTTCTCTCTTTATTCTCTAATTTTCTGACCAATTCTAAATTTCCTTTAGTTTCCAAATAGAAAGTTCAACATTTGCTATTCATTAATCACATGTAAAATAAGTATGTGGTTTAACATTTTCCATTAATCCCAGAAACTCAATTTAATGCTATACTACAACTTTACATGTATTCCATCTGTAGAAATTAACTACTGGAGCAATGTAATCTTTAACTAGTTTGTCCCAATTCTTCTCTATACCAATGAATCAGAAACAATTCTATGTAGTTTATCTCTGTAAAAATTTCCAATAGTGTTTCATTAGCTCCCAGATCTTAGTACTTAAAGTATTACATGTTGTTACAAAAAATATTTTTATCTTTTTTAGCTTTTTTACCCATAGAATTAATATTGTTACACTAATAAATATATTTCTACTATTATCATATTTGTTCAAATTATACTGTATTAATTTATCAATGGACACATAAATTAAATTCTCATTATATCCTCTCCATAAAAACAAATAATGTTTGATTAGTTTGTTTCTGTAAATCCAATGTTTATTCAAAGCCTGGACAATCTAATCATTTCCTAGGGCAAAGATTGTATAGTAGTCATGGCAGCAGTACCAAAGTACTGGCTGCATCTTCAAATTTCCAATGAACCAGTTGCAGTATCCTTCATTGATAGATGAATGTAAAATTAACCTCTGTACCACATTGTAAACCATCAAATTTGATATTGTATACATTGTCATTTATTTCTGAAAAAAATATTGATACCTCATTTAATCCCCATCACAAACAAATCAAATCATCAATGTATTAAATAAAAAAAACATGTTGTTGTACAAATGCATTTCTGTATATAATCCAACTCAAATTTGCCATAAAGTTACATCATCAAATGGCCCCATGCTGTACCTCTTAACTGATGATAAATAACTTCATCAAAGCTAAAATAATTATAAAGCAAGCAAATAAGTTAAATCAATAATATAGTGAGAAGTCTATCATCTAGGATATATTGCACTTGAACTCCATCAATATGTTTAATATTTTATAGACTTTACATCCATAGTAATCCAAACATGTTCTGAGTCCAAAATATATTAGATATTTTGTCAATAAATTCAAACGAGTCCTTAATATAAGTTAATTCTTTTAACATAGGTAACAGGTAATCATGTATTCAATTCCATTTATGCAAAAAATTTACAGCAGAAACAATTTCCATAACAAAACTTATGTAACTTAAAGCCAATAAAATGGTTAAATTGCAATTATCAAAATTAAATTTGGTATCTAAATCCTTTTGGAAAAATATCCCAAACATACTCACTTTTCAATCAATAAAAATCTTTCATAGCATTCAAGTATTCAACAATCTCACATGTTTCATAAGTCAAACATCACTTAAATGTTGCATACACTGTTATATATTGTTGTAATGAAGCACCATGATTTTATTGCCTTTATCAGAAGTAATAATTCATCACTTCTATTTGCAGATTGTTAGAGCAAGCCATTCATTCTTAGTC
Source organism: Protopterus annectens (assembly GCF_019279795.1). Lineage (NCBI taxonomy): Eukaryota > Metazoa > Chordata > Ceratodontiformes > Protopteridae > Protopterus > Protopterus annectens. The sequence continues at coordinate 7,113 of NW_025057275.1, read as the reverse complement.
ATATTAAATTGCCAAGAACTATGACTATTCTTGTACAAGTTCCTATATAGAAATTACATGTCTGAAGTGTATACACTATTGTTCACATAGGAGATAAAATTTGCTTAAAATCAATGCCCTAGAACAAGATATTTAGAAGTACTAACCTCAAATCATCAGATAAACAGAAAGAACTGTCACCTTCACTATCAGTTTCAAAACTATGTTCAAAATCATTATTATTCAACTGCTGTCCCCTTGTGATCATTTTAAATGTAATTTCCTTACTAATTTTCCTGTTTAATTAATATAACCTAGGTGCTACAGTAGTCAAACTTCAACCAAGATGGAGCAGAAACCTGTTCATCCTTTAAAGACATCCAGATAAATTTACAACATTTGAGACATCTAGAGAATTAGAATCAATATTACATTAAACAAGGAACAACCAAAGGAAGGACAATCAGTTCCATCTACTCGTTTGTAATTTGTTTAAATTGTCCTTCACTTTTGTAGAATTGAAACCAATTCCTTTCTTCTTATTTCCTTTTCACTTCTTCATTGTATAACACTGTTGATAATCATTTTTGCTGCAGAAATAGGGAAATTCATGTATATCACCCTCTAAATCTGTGGGATAACCTTCCCCTCCCAGATACAGAAAGCTGTTTTTATTGTTACCTGTTTTCCCCAAATTGTCCTGAATGGATATTATGCTTGTTCCTCCACAGGAAGGCATGCCCATTTCCATAATCACGTACATCGCGTTTGATCTTATGCAATTTTAAGGTACCTGCTCATTTTCAAACTTATTCAGTTTTTCTTTAAATTCTTAAAGATATCACTCACTTTGGGAATTGCCACTTCCACTTGATTCAACAATTGTGTGTGCATCTTGTTTAAGTCATTTTAATTTAGCATGAAGCAACTGTTCCTTCCACCAAAATGCTTGCCCACCCATAGCACAAGCATGTTGCAGCTAACCAGCTATCTTTTAAATGCTAAGCATCATTGCATCCGCTAAGTCAAAAGGAGTGGCTGGACTTTTAAAGGCTCTCAAACTTGGGGCAATGTTCAATTCCTTTTTATACCTTTACTTGTGACTCCAGGAGATTAAAATGACATGTTTTGTCATGGAAAATTATTTTTTTAAAGCTGCCAATATTGTCCTGACATCTCTTGAAGTGAAGGAAACATTCAAATTCTCACCAATACCACCAAATGGATTGCTATGTCTCTCGCTTTCTATCTTCCATAAACTTCAAGGCAAAATTAACATATGTAGACTCACCATTATTCGAAAAGCTGAGCAGTTCTGTAGAGATACCAGCCATTCCAGTACACATATGAATTTGGGACTGGTAAAACAGCTGTTAGAGGTGGAGCATTTTGGAAAGCAGCATGAGAAGCAGAAACTGAAGAACCATGGACTACAAAAATTGTCCATGGTTTTCTGAGCACCATATCTGAAGTACCTATGGATTCTCTTGAACCACCTGGAACTGGTGGGGTAGCAGTCAAATCAAATCCTCACAAAATACCCTGGGAATGCTGAGTGGTGGGAATCCAAATCCATGAAAAGACCCAAAATCACAAACCTAAAGAGCAAAACCAGCAATGCAGCAAAGCCAGTAAATATTCCAAAATGACAAAAGATTCAGTTTCCAATAAAAACATTTATTGTTTGGTATATCTTGTCTTAGGTCACCAGCCACGTACAGCCTTCGAAGCAAAGAGTACAAATTTACCAAAAACACTCTCCTATTAATACATCTAACAATCATTTTAATTCAATTAAAAACAATCAAATCGTAAATAATTACATACATTTTAAAAATGTTAAAAGCCAGACTCCTCCAGTTAACTACTCTATTCAAAACCTCTTGGAATTAAATCAAGGTAATCAAACTTCAATATAAATAAAGTTTCCTTATAACTTTATATAGGAATTAGAAAATATAGAAAAGTATGAAAATGTGGCTTCTAATTCTCTGCCCTACACTACAGATTCTTAATGAGCTTTCCACCTTTTTCTATTTTTTCCATTCAACTAATCAATCTATGTATACTTTGCAATTTTTGAAATGGAAAGTTCTAAACTGCATATCTTCCCCTGGCTATAGCTTCTTTCTTTCCAATTTCAGGTCACTGGATTACCAAGCTTTTCTTCTTGACTTTTTCTTGGCTCCCTTTTCCTCACTCTGTAGATTCCAGTCTTGAAGAACCTTCTACTTCCAGTGTACCAGCCTCCTTTTGCCACTAGATGGCAGCATGCACCCATTGATTGTGACTGTAAAGTTTAAAACAAAAAAGACCTGCAGTAAATCGTCTAACCAGCCTGATGCCTTACGTATGTTATTTATAATTCTCTCTGCCCTACACTACAGATTCTGTGTACTTTTCTACCTCTTTTTCATTTTTCTCTCCAATAATCCCAGATGTATACCTTTGGAATTTTTGAAATAAAGTTCTACTGCATACCTTCTCCCTGGCTGTAGCACTTTAACTTCAACTCACTGATTGTTTTTCTGGATTTTCTTGGCTCTTCCCTCTGTAGATTAGTCTCAAATAACCTTCTTCTTTGTGTACCACCCTCCTCTCCATAGCTGGCAGCATACATCTTTGATTGTGCTGTAAAGTTTAAAACAAAAAGACCTGCAGTAAATCTCTAACCACCTCAAGCCTTGTGTATTGTATTTATAATTCTGTCAGCCCTACACTATAGATTCTTTGGATTTCCACCCTTTTCTCATTTTCCCCAATAATCTCATATGTTTCTTGCAATTTTGAAATAAGAAATTATAAACTGCATATTTTGTCCCTGGCTGTAGCACCTTTCCATCTTCAGGTTGTTTGTTTTTGGTCTTTTTGGCTCTTCCTGCTCTGTAGATTTGAGTCTCAAAACCTTCTTCTTCCAGTGTACCCCCTCTTTCCCCTCCAGTCCACTAGGTGGCAGCATACACATTGATTGTGACTGTAAAGTTTAAAAGACCTGCAGTAAATCCTCTAACCAGCCTCATGCCTTACATATTATTTCTAATTCTCTCTACCTGACTCGACAGATTCTGTGGACTTTTCCACCTATATCTCATTTTTCCTCATAATCCATATGTATACCTTTGCAATTTTGAAATAAGAAAGTTCTAAACTGCTTTTACTTCTCCTGGCTGTACACCTTTCCAACTTCAGGTCACTGATTGTTTTCTGGACTTTTCTTGGCTCTTCCCTCTTTAGATTGAGTCCATGAACCTTCTTCCAGTGTACCACCCTCTCTCACCACTAGGACAGCATACACCCATTGATTGTGACTGTAAATATTAAAGCCTGCAGAAATCTGAATCTCAGCCTTATTTACTGTATTTATAATTCCTCTATGTACTCACTCAGATTCTGTGGACTTTTCCACTTTTCATTTTTCCTCAATAATCCATATGTATACTTTGCAATTTTTGAAATAAGAAAGTCTAAACTATATTTTCTCCCTGGCTGTAGCCTTTCAACTTCAGCACATTGTTTTTCTGGACTTTTCTTGGCTCTTGTATTGAGTCATTCTGATGAACCTTTTCCAGTGTACCTCTCTCACCATAGTGGCAGCATACTATGATTTACTGTAAAGTTTAAAACAAAAAACCCTAATGAATCATGTCTTACTATGTTTAATTCCTCTGCCCTCACTCAATGTTCTTTATTTTCTTCCCATTTTTCCTCAATAATCTATTTTTATACCTTTGATATTTATTAAATAGATAGTTAATATTTACAATGCAGTTCTCCCTCAGCTTGACTTTCCAATTTATTTGTTTTCCTTACATTTTCTTGATTTTCCACTTCTTGATTTACCTCTAACCCTTATGCAGTATCACATTTATTACAAGTTAATACACCCTTATTGTGACTGTAAATTTAAATAAAGAGACTGATATTTCTAACCTCCTAGCCTTCTTGTATTTATCTTTACTTCTCAATCCTGTGACTTTCACCTCTTTCTATTTTCAGTCCAATAATATTTACTTTGCAATTTTAAATAAAATTCTAAACTCATACCTTTTTTCTGTGTGTATTCACTCTGGTCACTTGTTTTTCGATTTTTTGTTTCCTCTTTCTCATATTGAATAAACTATTATGTACCTAATCTTAAAAAAACGTACAATTACTGTTCTTGTTTGTACCTTTCCACTTAGTTCTTGGCTTTGCTTTTCATGTTTCCCTAACCTATTCAGTTACCCTTCATTCTACCAGTAGCAATCCATACTATTGTGGCTGTAACCTAAACTGCAGTAAATTTATGCAGCCTTTCTGTATTCTTAATCTTGCCCTCATATTTTGATTTCTCCCCTTTTCATTTTCTTATTCAATCTATTCATTTCTTAAATTAAAATTTAAACTTTATTTTCCCTAACAACTCTCTTCAATTCTGTCACTGATTTTTTCTGCAACTTCAGTTCTTGGCTTTTCCCCTCTTTCATTTTACCTCTTTCTTCCAGTGTACCTTCTCTTCATAGGTGCACACTCACCCTCAGGTGTAGCATTTAAAACAAAAAGGTCCATAATCTTAAACCACCTGGCCTTCTTTGTATATTCTCCCCTACATATTATTTGTGACTTTTACACTCTTTCTAGTTTCCTTTTTTCTCCATAGGTAATCCCATATTGATTTTGAATTTTTGAATAGAAATTCAATGACCTTTCCAGGTGTACACCTTCCACTCAGGTCACTATTGATCTTCTTGATTTTGCTCTTAATTGTATAGTCTACCTTTCTTCCAGTTTTCACCCTCCTCCCAAGGGGGCAGCATACACCTTTGGTTTGGACTGTAAAGTTTAAAAAAAAAAGACCTGCAGTAAACCCTTTAAAAACCAGCCTCAGGGCCTTGTGTATTGTTTTTATAATTCTCTCTGCCCTACACTACAGATTCTTGGACTTTTCCACCTTTTCTTTTTTTTTCCCCCCAATTAACCCCATAGGTATACTTTTGCCAATTTTAAAAAAGAAATTTAACAGAAGTGATCCCGGGGTAAATTTTTCCCACCCAAATCATCAAGATTAGTCTTAAAACTAATGAACTCTTTTGACATAGATGGGAACCTTTTACAAAAATCTTCCCGCATTTCTGTTTATTGTGGTGAAAAGGTTTAGGTCCCTAATTAATTTTTTGGGACTTGTCCAACAGCTCTTTTGACATAGTTTTTAATGTTAACAAGATTCCCTCTAATATCCCATAGTAAAGCTATTTTTTTGATTCTCCATCCATCTGTTTCAAGAAACCCCCTTTGTATATTTCTTTCCTTCCAGTTTTGTAGATTTTGATACATCCAAATTGTACCTATTTCTAATGAGTTCAGAAACAATGACCTCTTTTTTTTTGGATGAAAAACCTTTGTGATCCACAGAAATTTCATGATCACTGTTGATGTGATTATCGGAGAGACTACACTACATCTGTGTCCCAAGGTCTTTTATCACATTTTCAGCATTAAGAACTACCATTTTAGCATTGAGTTTCAGGCCATGGCTTTGACACCAGGCATCTGTTTCAGTGATTTTTGTGTTCCACACCATTAGAGTTTTGATTATGGCTCCTAGTTTGCAGTCATCTGCAACTTTCTAAAAAGACCTTCTGTGTCAGCCTGTACTTCAAAAGTAGATACCAAACAAAAGGACCCAGGACTGAACCCCGTGGTACTCCCCTTGTCAGTGGTCTCAAATCAGATTTAGTCTGCTACTTTCACAGTGTGGGTTTTCCATGAGCCTTAGCAACCCATCTTGTGACATAATTTTTTAGTTTAGGGGCTTATCTATAATTCCAAAATGGTGTCAAAACCTTCAAGATCTTGATAAGCTTTTAACCACCTTACCCTCACCTATGGTTTTTTGCTTTAAAGAAGTCAATCATATTTAAGACATGATCTGCCTTTTTCAAACCCAAACTTTTCCAAATTTGTATATTACCAATGTCATTGTTTATGAGTTCCATGATGATTTTTTCCATGGCCTTGCAGACCAGGCTAATTCAGATTCTTCCACCCCCCCCTTTGGGGGATAACTTTCCCATTCACACAGACCAAGGTAATTGAACATGGTACTTGGTATGTTCATTCTGTAGTTTGCAGCCTGGGATATTTCTCCCATGGATGCTGTTGTTTTTGATTTTTTTTTTCCCAGCCGATTACGGGAACTTTCTTTTTTGTTATGGGTCCCTCTTTGACGGGGTTAGCACTGAACCATCTCCCAGGATGTTAAAAAGTTGGTTCTGTATATTTTGCTGTAACTCAGAGCAGATCTGAGTTTTGCCTTTGAATTCTTACATAGCTATAGAATGCTTTGTGGTTGTATTTAGAGGTAGCAATTTTGTTTTTATAACTAGTTTAGGATTTTTTAAAGGAAATTTTTCAATTGGGGGGGTTCCCCCAGTCATATTTTACCTTTTTTCAACAGTTTCCTTTTGTTGTATTTGTTTAAAGAAGACCACCTTTTTTTTTTGGAGGATAGCATCTTGGGTTTTATTAGGATAAAGATCCATGCACTCTGTCTTATAAATATTTGTGTAGGATTCAGCTCACCCATTGTCTGTCTTTTTCAACATTTGCCCCTTTGTCTTAAGAAGTGTGAATTTTTGGGGGAAATTTTCAGTATTTTCCCAATTATTTAGGGTGTATTTATGATTGTTGTGGATTAAAATGAGGGAAATTTACCTTGGTGTAACATTTTCCCTGTTGGTAAACCAGGTCTAATACTGCCCCCCTTTTTGAATAAGTTGATCCAAGGGAATTTATGAATTACAGAAAAGTTGAGCAAAAAAATTGGTACATGATAGTTTTCACTTAATTTAGTTGAAATCACCCATTTTTAGTTTTTTACAAATTTCCAGGGATCAAAAAAAATCTACATTTCTGTAGCAAAATACAATTTGATTATTTTTCAGAGTTAGTTTTAAATCTCATGCATTATCGGGAAATAGCCATGTATATACTTTAAAGAATATGGACATGTTTTCCCCCTTTAGTGCTTCTTATTTAAAAATTTTTGAATTATAGGGTAACATGCTCTCTAGCTTTGAACCATCTCTGTCTCTGCACAGATGTATGTTCTCCATTTTAAGGGGTGCCATGAGTGCATTTAGAGTTTAGACTTCT
>NW_025057274.1:0-7343 GCF_019279795.1 Protopterus annectens | reverse complement strand
TTTTGGCAGATGGAAAACACACACACACATACATACAGTTGGCATGGCTGGGATTACAACACTGAACTAACTATTTATTACACTACAGCATTATGCAGTTACAGAACGCTACAGATTACTACACAGAACCCAGAGGTGTACTTCTGTGGGTGACATCATCAGCATTGGCAAAGACAAATGGGACTGTATGCAGTCTAAAGGCATTATTCTGTCCCCAGGCAGATGGACACACACACACACACACACACACAGTTGAATGGTTGGATTAGAACACCACCTAACTACCTTATCACACTACAGCTTTATGCAGTTACAGAACATGCCATCAGAATTACTGAACAGCACCCCAGAGGTGTATTTGTAGATGGGTGGCATCATTGGCCTTGAATAGTGTATATAAAAAATGTATGAGTGTGAGCAGTATAAAGGTATTACTCAGTCCTCAGGCAAACAGGGAGACACACATACACACACATAAACACACACATGGGTGTGAGTAGAATACCAACCTAACTACTTTATTACACTACAGCATTACACAGTTACAGAACACACTACCAGATTACTGGGACACAGCCCCCCAGAGGTGTATTTGTAGATGGGTGAAATCATCAGCCTTGCTAACAGTGGGTATAAGAAATGTATGGAGTGTGGCCACTCTAAAAGCAATTTAGAGTCCACCGCAACGGGACAGACATACACACACACCCCAGTATGGGTATGGAACACCTGCCTATTTACAGATTACTATACAATACTACATATATAATCTGCACACAAACTACATTGTCAAGGCTGTCATTATGACCATCGGGCATGCGGACATCAACAGGATGCTGGCAGTTAAGATGTACATACCTGTGAACCTGTGTGTTTAAAGTATGAGTCCATCCTGACCTGAGTATGCCCATCTGTGGAATGGATGACTACTACCACTATACAGGGTTACAATGGCCATGCCCAAACACAGAAGCACATAATCAACACAATATGTCACTGGGCATGCTCACACTAGCAGCACAGGGCTGTTCAGAATGCACTGTGTCCACTACACAAGATATACTGGGCATGCTCATACATTAGTGCACGGGGCATGCTCAAACATGTAGCACAGGCGGGTTTGAATGCACTACATGTGTCCATCTACACAAGGTATACTGGGCATGTCATATCTAGTACACAGGGCTGACTGGGATGCATTTATGCTAAACACAGGGCCCCAGTGGCCATGCTATTACAGGTAGACATAAATAACACATTGTAATGGGGTCTGGTGTTGGTAGTTGTCATTGTTAGTAACATGCTGAATATTTGACAGTTCTTTAACAATCAGCTGTCATTCTGGGATGACATGCTGCAAAGCCTCAACATTGCCAACTGTATATGGTGATATGCTGAATGTACAGAAAGATGTACCACAGGTATGGACAGATATGTTGAAATAACTAATGGTGGGCATCTTTGCAGATGGATGTTTGCTGTGACAGCTCACAGGTGTGTCACATGGTCCTACAATACCCTGTGTAACCGTAAGCAATGGTTTGTTAATTGAAGGACATAACAACAACTTAGACAGCGGTCAGAGTGATAGCGAAGGTAAATCACTTGACGCCTGTTAATAGATATGACGTCCCTAGTGCATATATCAGCACTGTTGTCACAGGAAGTGTCAGTACAGTTTGTAACGCGTGCAATACTGCTGTACGTCTGACATACATAATATGAGCTAGGCAGGTCTGAGATTCACAGTACTGGCATGTGTTGTTGCGTGTATCCATATTTGTCACGTATTGTGGAGAATACATCTCAATTGTTACTCACTCTCCTGTACACTAGTGTACACATCTGTACAGACTGCAATGTATAAAGCAGGACATAGACAGGGGAGTGCATCTCACACATGTGAGGTATATGTATGCATGACATAGTGTGTATGTAGGGCTGACTGGTCCCTGGGGTGAAGATGTGTGTTACCATACTGAACTGATAGGGCCCCTCCCACCAACCAGGCAATGCATTCAACTATCTGTGTTGATGTCCTGATCTTAGGCTGTACTGACTACCTGTACATGTGTATTCTCTGTGGCATCATGTAGGTGCACAGTACTGTAATGATGATTTGCACATAGGCAGGGTCCTCAGCACACCAGTAGCAACTGTATGTGTGTGTGTACTGTGTGAAGCCTGTGTGTGTGTGTGTGTGTGTGTGTGTGTGTGTGTGTGTGTGTGTGTGTGTGTCTGTGTGTGTGTGCGTGTGTGTGCGTGTGTGTGTGTGTGTGTGTGTGTGTGTGTGTGTGTGTGTGTGTGTGTTACAGTGTCACTGTATACGTGTGTCAATACCGAGTGTGGGGTGCAGTGTGTGTTGGCATCCTGTCCTGGGAACGTGTATTACTGATTCCCATTGAGGCATCACACTTCCCACTGGCGTCTACCCTTGTAATCAGCTAGACCACTCTCTTACCTCACCACTCCATGTAACTGTACCTGTGATGTCACAATTTATGGAAGTCACATCTGTGGCCACAGTAGCTTAATACCCAGCTATCATGCTCTTGGAACGGTAGACATGTTTGTAATGTGGGACATTCTCACTGGTATATGGCAGCTACACGGTGCATGCTGGTATATTTATACATACCTGTGAGTAGTCCACATTGACATATGTGACACTTAACTGCAAACACTGACATCCACCGGCACATGCAATTAAACCTGAAGAAGGACAGCAGAACTTCATGACCAACATGCATTTACTGTTGTTACACAAGACACATACTGTTAACAGTATTGTACACCTGTACTACATGGCATATCTGCTGTCTGTCAACAGTCCTCAACATTTGTAGACTACACATATCATCCTAGTCTGTTTATTCTTTGCATCAGACCATATGAGCATGTCCCTGCACCGATGGTGTGTATGTCAGGGATGCAGCACAGGCATCATCATATGCACAGGGTGTTAATGTTTGCCCGGGGCCTAGGCTGGACCATTGCATGACATCATGTGTGGGGGTGTGGGCCTTTGATCTAATGGGCGTGTGTGGATGTTATGCATGTGTGTGCAGTGCCCTACATATGTGTCCAGTGTGTGTATGTCTGCACACAGTTCTCCCATGTGTCTGGCCTACACAGGGTATTATTGACAGCTGCAGACTGTACAGGGATGCTTTTACAGTTCACAGTGTCCGGCGCCAGACATGTGACCTGTGCCTGCCAGGGTTGTGGCACTACCAGACAGAGGTGCAGATTGGGTACTGCTGATGTCACTAGTCCACGGGAAACCCTGTCCCTGTTGGGACCATCCTGGGCCACGTGCACATGGCCTGCTGTGTGTGTGTGGACAGCACAGCACCAGATGCACTGCTGCTGCACGCCACTATGGGAGGGCATGTGAGGTAGCTCATACACGACCTGACACAGGTGATGTAGCAGGCCTACCCATGTGCCTGATGCCTCACTCCTACGAGATGTTTCACCCCAGACAGCTCATGCTTGTCGATTGTCATCCCATGGTCAAGGACTCCAACCATGTCACCCAACTGTCTATCCAAAGCATCAGCAATCTGCTGTTGAGCATTTACCATTGCCTGGATGCTGTTATTTAAAGAATGGACAGCAGCTCTCTGTAGCCTCTGATCTTCTCTGTTGTGCCATTCAGCACATGCCAGTGCCTCCATTACAGCCTGAAACATGTGTCTGGTGACACCAGCGGCTGCGCCCTGTCATGCAGGAGCATGTTGGCCAGAGGTCCTCCTATGAGCAGCACTGGCCACGTGTGGGCACCACCAGTAGTTTGGCTGACACCATGGTGTGCAGGCACACCTTCCATAGCCCCACACTTTCCTGTTCCAAGCTACGCGCCAACTGTCCTTTCTATGGCCACTGGTGATGGGGTATGTGCAGGTATGGGATCTGTGGGATGAGGTGGATATGATGGAATGGCAACCAATGGCACAGTTTCAGCCCTGACAACCTGCTGTGACCCAATCAACATCATCACTGCTAGAGCTGTGGGACACTAACATCTGATGTACAGGAGGGAATGCACTACATCACCTGTAGGGCAGACAGAACTGCATTACAATCATACAACACACACACACACAGTGATAGCAGAGGTAATGCATACATCACAGACTTGTAGTTTTACACCCAGGTGCACACAGCACAGTTAGCAGACACAAATACACATCATGTGTGGCATACACCTGACACCATTGCACACTTTAAACATACACCCATTGGGAAGGGGGGAACCAACCCGGGGGTGTGTGGGTTTGGGGCCCCCCCACCTTTTGGTTGGGTTTGTTAAAAATTGTTTTTTGTGAAAGGGGCCCACCTTTTTTTAAAAGGGGGTTTCCCTTGTTTTTTTTAGGGGGGGGGGGGGGGGGGGGGGGGGGGGGCCTTGCCCCCCCCCCCCCGCCCCCCCCCCCCCCCCCCCCCAAGGGCTTAATTTTGGGGGTGGGGGTATTAATTTTGGCCCCCCTTGGTAAAATACATTCACAGTGGTCGGGGGACAAACATTGATGTCCCAGGGGGGAAATACCAAAAAGGGGAAAGGGAGCAAGAACGTCCATTAAATCCTTCCCATCCCCACCACATCCTGTTTGCCAGGGCAGCAACACCAGGTTTTGGAAACGGCAGCGCAGACAAAAATAGGGGGGGAAACCATAACCCCTTTAAGGTTGAAACCCCACATGCATGTATACCAGAGGTTAAAAACACAACATGTAGGGGTTGCATACAACCCTGGAACCATTAAACCAGAAACGGTTTTAAACATACCCTTGCCGGGATGTGGGGTAAAACCAAAACACATGTAGTTGACTTTTTTGTTTCCCCTCCCTGTGCCTTTACACCCTAAATGTTTAACAAAATGGTGCCCTGCCCCAAAACAGGGGGGGCCAAGGTTCCCAAAAATTCCAGTGTTGTCCGGGTTACCCTACAATTTCCTGCCTTTTTGGGGAAAGTCCTTTTGGGCCATTGGGGGGAATCATGGGATCTCCTATATAACAGGGGAAATTAAAAGGACGGGGTTCATGCCAATGTTTTCAATAAAATACATATATACTGGGGAAATGTGACCCACACTGATTTTCAAAAAAAGGGGAACACATCACTGTGGGAAGGATGCCCCCCTGAAATTGAAACCATTTTGCTCCCACCTAAAACATGGGCAAAAAGGCAAACAAAACCCAACCCCAAAACCCCACAACCCCCAAACCACACACACACACACACATGAGGAGCTAGTATGGCATTTATGTCCATCACCAGCAACGGGAATGCACTGTATCTGTGGCCTGATGTTGATACTGTACAGGTAACTGCTGTCATGTTGCAACACCCTCAAGATGTTCAACACATCCTATGTGGTGGATTGATGTTATGCCTACACACGGTGTGCACAGACCTGTAGGATGTCTGCCCACATCTACATTATAAATTAACAAAGGCCAGGGGAACCATGTGTAGCCTTTGTATGGGGGTACACAAAGCACAACACTTCTAGTGTGTGTGTTGCTCCATGTCTCTGGCCATCCTCCATGGCCATGTTTTACATGTGTTGTCTAAATTATAGTGATGGGCACCTATTTCACATGTCTGTGTTGTCCCATATGACATATATGCTCCACTGACAGCAGGGTTAAGCAGATAAAGGGGGGGGGTATGTGGGATATGTTTTCAGGTTAGGTAGGCAGTGTAGCAGCCAGGCCAATAGATGTCATGGACATGTCAAGATAGCACATCACATTGTGTGACATTCATAGCAGGGCTATGATCCACACAGGTGAAACCTTTTGCTGGCCATACTCCAGCCCACTGTGTAGTACTGTTTGTATTCACCACATGTGTAGATCAGATCTGTTGTACATTCCTAAAGTGAACAGCACCTCCACCATTGTATGCACAGCTGTCAACACATCTGGCAATAAAGTTTGTGAGGATTCATGTTGGTGAGATGATTCACATAGTTTGCAAGTGTGGCACATGGATAGTCATTGTGATGCATTGCAAGTCCGACCTGTATATTGTGACAGGACCATACATTATGTGTACATGTTGTGAATGGCCACATGGCAGATAGATTTGTGCATTACGGGGTTTCCCGATAAATAATAACACTCTCACCTGCAATGGGGTGCTGTCCGAAACCCCGAGGTACCTAAATAGGAGTAACACAGCAGTATGAGCATAATCCAGCCCCGTATAAAGGCTACAGGGAGCAATGTGCATAACACATACACCAGTACATTAGACTATACTATGGTGTATGCACTTGTGTGCATACACAGAGTGGCATACTATAGTAGATGTGTGTATACATGCCTTGCATATGATGTTACATTACATAATGTACAGTGACACATGCAGCTCTATGGAATATAGTTGTTATAGGTGCAGTACTGACTTACCAGGCAACTCCAGGCTCAGTGGTTGAGAAACACCCACCTCCACAATGGCTAAGGCTTGTGGATGTGGTTCTGCAGGTGTCCCCAGGTTGGGAGTGGAGTTGGGGTGGGTTGGTGGTCCACCACCTGTTGCACCTTGTTCCTGGGATTGCATTCACATGCTGTTTCCCATCTAATGAGGTCTGTACAGTGTCTCCCCCTGCTGGTATGTGGGGGCCACCCACATCATTAACCCTCCTGCAAATTCCATCCACAGGGCATCCTTTCATCCTGTGGCACATGGCTGAACAGGATGTCATGATTATCGAGTAGGTATGGGATGAGGCCTCATCCTCCAATTTTGGGGAAGCCTTGCACGGGCATACCTGGAAGACATAATGATGGAGACAGGTCACAGTACCTCAGAGACATACAGAGCTACAGCTGAACATACATTTTATCACATTACTTCAGTTTAAATAGTTGTATTTGAAACCTACATGACACTGACATGTTTTTGTGTCCCCACATGTGACACTCAATGTTGAGTGGATATTATCACCATATATTTTTGTGTGTGTCACCTGATTACATTGCGCATACTCCATGTGGTTGCTGTCTTGATGTGGGCATGTCTGTTTGCCTGTACTGGTGTTCCTACCTATCAGCACATGACTGGATGTGTCCCCATTAATGCAGTGACCTTGATGCAGTGTATATGTCACATATAAGGACTTACACTGCCTTAACAGACATGACCTGTGACCCTGCAGACATGCTCACATAAGGTTTTACATGTATTTTTCTGCCATATACATCTACAGGCACTGTAAAATTTAACATCCTGCCATGTATCACCTGTGTTGCACATGTGATACACATGGGACACTGGATAGCCAGATGGTATTTGCAGGGATGGATATCAACTATGGCATGTACAGTCAAAGT
>NW_025057273.1:0-7031 GCF_019279795.1 Protopterus annectens | reverse complement strand
GGGAACCGAGACTGACTGTGATCTCTGTGTGCATTTAAAGGGAAAAATTGTACCTTACTGTGTGTATTAGTTATCCTTTCCTCTTCTAGGAGTCACCCTCTTTGGTGTCAATGGTGAGGATTGAGGCTCCTTGATTGCTGGGCCAGGGCACGGGCATAACATCATCACATTTGGGTTATCCCTGGCATAATGGCCGCAAATACCAGAGACTTAGTATTTCTGCATCAGTTGCTGTCACTTGAGGACAAATGTCAGGTTGTCAGTGGTATAAAGTAAGGCAGCCGACGCCATTACATCAGTCTTTCTTGCCATGGAGCCTGAAGCAGAAGCAGTTCAGACGAGTGCTGGTCGGCTGCTACATGAGTTTTCGTTTCTGAATTGAAGCTGAAGTCTTCGAAAGCTAAATACCCTGTTGGTATCCTTTTTTCTTGCACTAACCAATGTCAGAAAAAGTTAATAATTGTCTCACCTGTGGAAAGCAAGTACCACACTGGGATTTACACTCTTACTGCATCACTTGTCTAGGCCCAGACCACGACGTCCCTCATAGTCGCTTCTGTGCTTTGTTTAATTCCAGAACTATCCATCATCGGCCTTAGAGCCAGATATTTTACAGTCCTCGAATTTCGATATGGCTTTGGTAAGCCATCCAACAGCAGATCTTCTGAAAAAGCGTAAAGATAAAGACAGAGGCAGACTGCACAGGACAAAACCTTCTGATGATGCTTCCGTTAAGCTAGATGTTCTTCATCTCACATTGCTGCAGTCCTTACACTTGGGTATACCGCTGTCCTCGGTCCCAATACCAAAGATACTGACGCCGGTCATGCATTAAACGACGCCAGGACGCCAGGGTAAATGCGCATGACACGCCATATCCTCAGTTTTTTTCCCGCATGGTCCATGCAGAAGCAGCTGAGTGCAGGTTGGCCCCTGAGATTTTCCCGGAGTTTCAGACCAAATCAAAGTTAAGTACTGGGGGGAGTATTTTGGTTTTTTCTTGCCTCAGTATTTTACCGGATGTCAGAAAAAGTAAATAACTGTATTTCGTGGGAAACAGATACCACATAGGGATTACCATACTTGTGTATACCTTGTTTAGGGGCCCGAGCACGACGTTGTTGGGTGTCCTCTTGTGCTAGGTTTAACAAAGCACTATAAAGAAGGGTTAGATTGTGCCAGGTTAGTCTTGAAGCTGAATTTTAAAAAGCCGCGGATGCTCACGCCGCTTCAAGAAGGGACAAAGCACCTAGGCTAGTTGAAGAACCGCCCGGACCCGTTCTTTAGAAAGGTCGTGAGCCAGGTTCAAACAGAAGTTTCTTTGAGTCCCAGGGAGAGACTTTATTGTTACAGGATGTGCCTCTCAGGAGGTAGGCCAGGCTGAAGGGGCTTCTCAGGTAACTGTCCTCCCTTCCTAGTGGTTAGGCCTTCCCTACTGTTACCAAGGCTTCTCCAGGGGGAGGCCAGGTTTAGCTGCAGCAGGTGTCCTCCTAGTTCTTCAGGCCCGTGCCAAGAAACATATGCTTAAAATGGCGAAGATTTAATTACTCTGATTAGGGTTCTATGCCCCTCCTGATAAAGGCCTAGGGTGGATCCTGAATTTGGGAATTTTGAGCAGGATTCTGATACTGAGTCTTCGGCTGAAGACTTGCAGGAGTTTTCTCCTTATTCTGATTCTGATGTGGATGACACTACTCCTTCTGCTTCTCCTCCTGAGGATTTTTCTTTTCAGAGACTCTCATTCCATGAGGGAGCATTTTAAATGGGAAGGTCGGGATTTCTCTGATTCCAGGAAAAGGCTTAGGGAATTTTGTTTTACCCCAGCATAGGCCTTTAGCTATACCTCCTGTTCTATGTGGTGGAAGATGTTTTGCAGAGCTTCTCTTAATCCTGATTCTTTGCCTCCCCTCCTGTTAAGCCGATAGGTATTATAGGGTGCCTGAAGCTCATAAGTATCTTTTAAGAGTCCTAGGGCAGACCAGAAACTGTTACTCAGGGACCTAAAGGTGTTAAGGCTTCTGTTGTTAAAAATCCTTCCTCCGGATAAAGAGGCAAGGGCTTTGATAGATGGGGAAGAAAGTTTATACTTTTTCCCACTTTAGCCATGAGGGCTTTGAATTGTCCAGTTTCACATGCTGAAATATCAGAACTATCTTCTTTCACAGTTGAAGTCTAAGGTAGATGCTCTGGCAGAAGGTATTGAATGTAAGAGTTACAAGATTTAGTGCATGTTTCTGAACAGGTGGGTAAGCTTTCCCTTGCAATGTGGTTTTGATGCTGTACAGGCCTCTCAGGGTGGCTGCCACTGGTTCTGTCAGCAGGCACGCCTGGCTAAGGGATCAGAATTTAGCTGAGCATGTTAAGACAAGGATTTTGGATGCTCCTTTGCAATCTGATGTGTTGTTTGGTTCCCTGTTGAAGCAGTTTTAAAGAAAATGGAAGACAAGGCTAAGTCTATGCAGACTGTTAAAGATTTTTGCAGGTTCAGCCTCCAAAGTTTAGTAGAAATTGGCCTACAAGGGGTGGACATATCCTTCTTATGATTCCCAGTCTAGGGGTAGGTCTAGGCGTAGGGCAGAGCTCAGGGCTCTTTAGGCCAGACAGGGAGTTCACCTGCACAGTCTTCAGGTGAGGGCAGGGTCAGTCCTTTCGACAGACCCAATGACCTTTTTCAGCTGCCAGAACCTTCGCCTGGCAGCACCTTTGGGGGGAAAGGGTTTGGCACTTTTCAAGGAAAATTGGAGTTTAATTACCCAAGACAGATGGGTATTGGATATCATTCACCACGGTTACAGGTTTTATTTCCATACCTTGCCTCCTTTCAAAGGCATGCCAGACGTTCCTCCTCACAAAGACTAGAGGCTCACAGACAAATTTCTCTATTACTCCAGATAGGGCCATACAACCGGTCCCTATGCCAGAAAGGGGCCTAGGATTTTATTCTTTTCCTAGTACCAAAAAGGGGAACACGTGGAGACCAATTTTGGATTTATCTATCCTCAACCCCTTATCTGGACATTCCCAAGTTAAAAGATGTTGACATTGCAACAGCTTTTACCTCTGCTGGGCAAAGATCACTGGATGGTAACTTTGGATCTCAAGGAGGCTTACCTTCATGTTCCTATCACTAAGTTGCAGGAAGTATCTGCCGAGCTGGAAATTCTCATTATCAGTTCTCTGCATTGCCCTTTGGCTTATCTACTGCACCCAGAGTATTCACAAAAGTTCTGGCTCCAGTGATAGCTTCTTCAGAAGAGGAATACAGATCTATCCTTATTTGGACGATTGCCTGATTCTGGCTCAAGGAAGGACGAGCTTCTTCAGCATTTGAATATGTGATAGCAGTGCTAAGATGCCTGGGGTATTCTGTGAATCTAAACAAAGTCCAGTCTAGTACCCTCTCAAGACATGTGCTTGGGTGTGAGACTGAATACAGCAACCCAGATGGCCTTTTGACCCCGACAAACAAAAGAATCTTTCCCTTTACTTCCAACAACCACACCAGTCCGGGCTGACTGCAGTAAGGACAGTCCTTCAAGCCTTAGGGTTCATGGTGCATTCAGAGCTCTGGTGCTTCCCATCGCCAAACTGCATGTATGAGGAAGCTACAATGGTATCTCAAGAATCTATGGACACAGCACTGCCAGGATCTGGACATTGTCATTCAAATACCTTGCATCCAAAAGGAATTCTTGTGGTGGCCTCAGCAATGTCACCTAAACAGGACTTTCTAGACTCCGCTAGAGGGCGAAATAGATTCTAACAACAGATGCCCTCGACAAAGCTTGGGGAGCTCCATCTCAATGGAAAGTGGATACAGGACAAGTGGCTCGCCAGATCACAGCATCTACATAATAACTTGAAGGAGATGTTAGCAGTCCAGTTTGCATTAATTAGCTTCAAGGAATTACTTCTCCCAGGGCAGGTGTTGATTCTAACAGACAACACAACTGTCATGTGGTGGTACATCAACAAGGGAAACACATTCTACCTCTCTATGCAGACAAGCAATGATTTTGTGGACACTGCTCTCAGTTTACAACTAAACTGTAAGGTTTTTCTGCCGAGTGCAGAACTCCTAGCAGAGGTGGGCATAGACAAATCATGGATCCCCACGAGTGGCAATTGATCCCCAGCGTATTTCAGCAATTAATAGTGTCATGGGGAACCCAGACATAGATCTGTTCGCTTCCTCTAAACCACCACAGCTGCCAAAGTTTTGTACAAAAGGATACATCAGGCAGCTTGGAAAGTGATGCTCTTTCTTTCAGTTGGAAAAAATCTCTCATGTATATGCCTTTCCTCTACTTCTAAAGGTACTACAAAGATCAGATACAGGACAAACCAAGAATGATCCTGATAGCTCCAGATTGCCTCACAGCATTGGTACCCATTACCGAGAAGTCTGGTAAGGAAACCACCTTGGCCCTTGCCTTGATTCCACACCTGTTGTCCCAAAAGGACTGTCATCTAATTAATGTCAAGCTTCACTCTCTTCATCCACACAGCATGGCATATATCCTGTTTTAGCTCTCATAGCAGGGCTCAACTTCCCCAACAAGTTTTGAATGTGATTATGGAAGCTAGAAGACCTACTACAAGGAAAGTGTATGCAGACAAGTGGAAGAGATTTTTGTTTTGGAGTGCAGCAAAGGATTTGGATGTTTCTTGAGCCTAATTTGTGTGTGGCTCTTCAATATCTTAATTGAGTTATTGGACAAAGGTTTGTCCTTCTCCATTAAGATTCATGCTGCAGCAATTTCAGCTCACTCATGACTAGGACCCACCTTGTTTTCTCATCCCTTTGTTCAAGCAATTTCTCAGAGGGCAAAGAACATAAGACTCCACTTAAGAGCCCCACTCCCTGGGCTGGGGACCTCAATTATGTTGGAAAACTCACTCTACCACCTTTGAGCCTGTACATACAGTTGAAATATTTGTCATGGAAGACTGCTTTTGTTGGCCATTACCTCTGCAGTTTCTGAATTGCAGGCCCTATGGCGGTTGAGCCTTTCTTGATTTTCCATAAGGATAGGGTATCTTTAATGCATTCAACCTTCCTTTATGCCTAAGGTGGTTTCCAAGTGTGTCTTAAACCAAACTATTCATTTACCTACCTTTTATGCAGACCCCCAGCACAGGAAAAGATTTTGTATACTTAGATGTACACAGAAGTTACGCCACACGACAGGACTATGGTTTCAGACAGTCTCAAAGAAGAGCTTGTTTCTTTGCTTTGTGGTTCCTCAGGCAAGCCTGTCAAACAACCATTTCTAAGTGGATTGGGTTTGCATTGCCTTGTTATTCCCATCATGGCGCTAGACCTAACAGGGGATAGGACCTCTCATTCCACTAGGGCTACTGCCACTCTACAGCTTTTCTTAAGGGGTAACCAAGGATATTCTGAGGCAGCTACCAGTTCAGTACATACTTTCTCAAGCACTACCACCTTCTCTACTCTAAATCTAGGGGGCTGGGTTTGCCACTGCCATTTTACAGGGCATTTTAAGGCTCCTGCTTCTTGATTTGCCATCCTCCCTTACCTCTGCTTTGGGAATCTACCCAAGTGTAAGGAGACTGCAGCAATGTGAGATGAAGAACATAGTACAGTTTTGTACCTACCATAAATGTAGATGTTCAAGATCCACATTGCTGCAGTCCACCCTACCTCCCTCCTTCCCCTCTGTGTTTGGGGGTGGTAGTGGATAGGTTGGTTCTCTTTATTTAAGCATTGTAAAAAGCTGTGCCATAGTTTGAAGCAGGGTGTTTAGTGTTTGGTGAATTTTGATTTTACCCTGTTTAGGGTCTTCTGACATCTGGGCAAGAAAGACTGAGGGATATGACGCCGGTCATGCTAGATGCCACCCCTGACGCCCTGGCTATTTAATGCGCCATGACTCCACGCTGCCATATACTTTGCAGGTATTCGGGCCGAATCGAGACAGCTGTATACCCAAGTGTAAGGACTGTACAATGCGACCTTCGAACATCTACATTTATGGTAGGTAGAAAACTGTACTTTCTCCAGAGCTCAGTGAGATGCTTTCACAGCCCGTGATGCACACTTCGGTTAATTAGCAGGCCAGTACTGAGACCCTTTTGGAGTCTGGTATGCCACAGAACTCTTCTTCATCTAAGGATCCTGTGGTCGTCTTTACCTTGGATGTGGGTCCTCGAGTCAGCTGTGCAGGCACTGTCTTCTGAGGAAGTCCTCGCAACACCGGGAATCCCACAACATAAACTGACGCCTTCTTTGTGACTACCCTGAACTACTGAGTTCCTTAGGTCCAGGGTCAAACCACACCCAAGAAACTGACTACTCCACCTTGTATTTCTGCTCCCTTGTCTCAGTCTCTAAATGCTTAAAATGGCAGAAGACCATATGATGCTGATTTCAGCATAAGCACTTCAAAAGCAAAAGAGATCTGTATCCAGTAGTTTTGTCTGAACAAGAGTCAGACAACCAGTGACTGCCATGAAAACATGCAGCCCCTCTCCACATATAGAGGATTCTGATGCAGAGGGAACTATTCCTTCAGCCTCCTACAGTGGAATTTTTTTGGGAAACCTTCATACCTTAAGGGAGCATTTCCAATGGCAGAGTCAAGACTACCCTCAGTCTATAAAGAGGCTCGGGGAATTCCTGATCTTCCACAACACAGACCCTTAGCCATCCCCCCTGTCCTGGATGTGGTGGATGATGTTTTCCTTGACTTCAGCTTGGCTCCAGATGCCCTCCATCCTGCTCCCAGAAAACCAGACAGATACTACAGAGTCCCTGACTCACACAAATATTTGTTTAAAAATCCAACAGCTGACCCTGAGGACATTTCTCAAGGACCAAAAGGGATTAAAGCAACCTCTGTTAAGAATCTCAGACAGGGATTCCAGAGCACTGGACAGATGGGGTAAAAAAGTATACACTTCAGCTACTCTTGCTATCAGGGACTCCAATATCAGTTCCATATTAAATATCAGCAACATAACCTTGGGAACTCTTAAACAAGAAAAAATGGTTTTTGCTTCTGCAT
>NW_025057272.1:0-6428 GCF_019279795.1 Protopterus annectens | reverse complement strand
ATTGTGAAAAATCTGTCTTTGTCGCCTGTGTATGGATGGAGTAGCTTTACTTTCTTACAATGGTAAAAAAAAAAAAAGTTTGACATGTGCATAACAGCTGCGACAAAGGTGGTCAGAGAGAACATGAGATAAGAGAAATAAGAAACTGTGAGGAAAAATTTCTTTAAAGAGAAGGTTAATTAAGTTTTCATCAGCCTTCCACAAAAGTGGAATAATTTAAAAATTATGGAAGACAAAGGAGACATTGAGCAGTATCAGTGGTGAACTGCAGACATGGGTAGTCTAAAACAAAAAGTCATGTTAGAAGCAATTCAGCAGGCTAGATGTTGGAGGGGGGATGTTGAACTGACGCCACAATCTATAATTCAGGAGACATGATTTCGGCCTCTGCATCACAGGGAATTATGTACCAGCATGGTCTCTACCCATGACATATGGGTATGAACTAAATAAAAAAAAAAATAAAGTAAAACAAACTGTTTGCGGAGGGAGCCCCTGCATTTCACACCTCTACTTAAATATATCAACTCCGAGATCACGCTATAGTGAAGAGAACAGTAAGTGCAACAGGAGCATTACCGTTCTCTTCACTGTAGTGTGATCTCGGAGTTGGTATATTTAAGTAGGGGGGGATGTGGGGTATGCAGGGGGGCTTGCCCCTCTGCAAACACTATTTCAAGTCTCTCAATTTTTTTAACCCACTTTTAAAATGTCGAGATTCTGAAATCTCAATGTTTTGGGTATGTATTTTTAAAAGTCGAGATTTCGGAATTTCGACATTTAAAAGTGGACCCCATATAACAATAACATCTGTACCTTTCTTTCCAGCAAGAAATGCACCTTCTGCATCAATTTCTCAGTTACCAAAACAAATAAACGTGAAGACTGAGGACATCCCTGTGTGGTGTCCTCTCCAATTTTAGTGCCACTGATTGTTCACCATTTACTATCGCCACCACACAAGTAGAATAAACTGTCTGCAATTCTTGAAGTGAAATGGTTTCCTCTATTGCTAATTTCACAGTTGATGAAATTCCACTCCACTATATCTATTTTAATGTGCATTAGAACAATCACAGCTTTTCTATTTATTTCCTCCTTTGCTCACTCAAGTTAACTGATGCCATTAGTTGCCCTATGACCTGTACTCATGATTACTGCATACCCCTACCCTACTGCTTTATGTATTTTCAAACCTCATTCTTAACATCTTACCAAATAATTTAATGTCCAAGTTACATGAGGAGATGGGTCTGACATTTTCGTACCTTCTGGAAACCCTTTATCCTTAGACCCTAATGTTCCACTTTTTTGAAATTTTATTTATTTCATTTAACATTTGTTTACCAGGATAGTCAGACTGGACAGCTAGTGTCTGTTTTCAGTGGCATCCTGGAGGCAAAAGCTCCAAAAAGTTATAGAATAATACATGGTAATAATAGAAGGTTACATAGTTTAAATAATAAGAACAGTTTAGGATAACATGTTGTAGAAGGCTAACAAAGACAATACAAGCTCATAGTACAGCTATGTGATCACAGGACATTAGTAGAATATGCGAAAGTACAGTATATGTACATTTCTTTTTCATAGTAAGCCCCATGTGCAGCTCGTGTTATTGGATTGCAGGACTGCAGCCTTGCAGAAAATAAAAGAAAAAAAGAAAAACAAAAAAAAAGAAATAAAAACAAATGCGAGTCATCCTGGACTTTCGGGCATGAGTGATCGGCCTTCCCGGAACTTCACAAATGAGCACAGGAATCCGGACTGCTGGTGAACCAGTCCAGATTAGAAAGACAGCATTCTGTATACAGAGATCCCAGAAGTCTATGCAGTTACAACTGCATAGACTGGAAGGGGATCAGACTGCAACATCTGCAGTCTGGAGCCTGTTCTCGCAGGGACAAGGACTTTGCTGAAGGAAGGGGCTTTGAATTAACAAAGCAGGTTGATTAGAATATGAAATAATGAACCTCAGGGTGTGTGTGTGTGTGTGTGTGTGTGTGTGTGTGTGTGTGTGTGTGTGTGTGTGTGTGTGTGTGAAATGTCCCAGTGACTAGAGAGAATTCAGGAAATATAGCTGGTGATGGCTACACTCAAACCCTGTACCTTGGGAGTAGGTAGCAAGAGCTTGAATTCCCTATCCACCACCACTTGTGAAATTTTTGCTTCATATTTATGTTTTATTCCTCATAAAATCTGTGGTTTTCTGGAAAATTATGACAGACACGTTTCAGACTTCATACCTTTCAGAAAAATGCATGCAAGACCTGTTATTCTGTCAAGTGTCTATGTATATACAAGAACAATTTTTAGTACTGGTTGTATGCTCCCCCAATACATTTGGCCTTGTCCAAATTTCCTGCATTAAGAATTAAGAGGTACACGCAAATAAATTGCTTTAAGAATTAGGTATATCCAAACCTCTCAACTGTCCCCGGTTTTGGCTAAAAATGTTGCTCTCCCCCTAATAATCCCTTCGCAATATGGCAAATTTGGAAGAAAACGTGGAGGGTTTACAATTAATAAATAATTGTAATGATCAGAGTTAGAGTAATTTAAGAAATGCATGTAGATTCTCTTATTTTGTCAGCTGCTCAGGTGAACAGTACTAATATTAAAAAAAAGTGTCCCTTCTTTGATAGTTTCCCAGCTGTATTGTGTGGCTATTTTATATTTTTGCATCACAGTTTTGGTCTGTTTTTCATAAAATTGTGTTTTTCTGGCAAATTAGTGGCAAATCATTAAAGACTGAAGTTAGAAAATAATGACAGACATTTGAGTTTCAGATTTCATACCCTTCAGATACTAATGCAAGACCTACTATTCTATTAACTTTCTAAGTTTAAGAGCAATATTTAAAAATTATCCTTAATTTTTGTGCCTTTGTCCCACTTCTATTTATGACTTTGTCCAGATTTCTTGCTCTAGGTTGAGAGGTATGACAAATGTGTCAGGGCCATCACCATCAGCCAGAGACATTTCAAATTGTGACATACTTGTTGCACCCCACTCCCCCATGTAGTTAGTTACTCTGGATGTGTCCAAGCAAGGCAAGGAGCAGATATGCAGTGCAAATGTGTAGAGTATCCCCCCATCCAAGGTAGACACAAGTACTACAGTGGCTTTTTATCTGTCCTTGATTTTGCAGAATGTTCTGGTTTCTGTCATATTTTTATACTGTTGATTTATGCTTCTTATTCAAAAAATGCATATTGTTGCAGTGCCTATTGCTCTGTTTAAGTAGCAATGTTTTAATGACCATCAGGTAAGCTTGTCTGAGACTGTAAGATTCAAGTAAGCTTTAATAAGCATACTGTTAAAGAATTACCAAAATTGAAAGCCTTTTTGTTGTTGCCATGCAGAGAATATTTCCATAACTAGCGTATAAGCCTTGGGTGTTGAAATGCATATGACAATATTTGTAACAAGGACAGGATTACAGTATTTTCAGAAGCTCATTACATTTGTTGGAGACTTTCAGTCATCTTTGCAGGCTTCACCCATAAAATAAACAGAATGTCAATCTATCATGTGTGGTCAATAACCTGTGCAGTAATCCTTTAAGCAATGTATTTTGAGCTTGTTTCTTGTTTGCTGTTCATTTTTTACTTTGATCATGTTTTCCCCATGAAACAAGTAGACAGTTGTCAGGCAGCAGGTCTTTTTTGGATAAGAAACATTTTTACAAGTGGGGGTATCACTGAGATTGCTACTTTCAGCATGTTACTTGGTACTTTTATAAAGTTGAATATAAATTATAATTAGAACTGCAGTGCAAGGAGAAGTGGTTTGAGATGAGTGCTGCTAGTTGTTTTATACTTGATTTTGACTGGTATTCCAGCAATGTATTTAAAAAGTAATTTATTTTCTCATGCCTCACAACGTTTTTCTTTCCATCTAGCTATTAAATAAGCTGTCATGTGCCCAATGCATTGAAATATTTTTTTCTACACTTTATTTTGTCTCGATTGACAAGACGGATTGGCACCCAAGGCAGCATATTTAATTAAAGTCCCAGTTTTTGTTTTTTTAGCATAGCACCACCCCTTTCTAGTTGGCCACACCCCTTCCCACTGACCCCATTCATTCAGCTGTCTCCTGCAGCCCCCTCTTTGATTTGAAGCCTCCAGCTGCCACTGGTAAGTACATATTTACAATATGTACAATAAACATAGGTAAGGCATAGTGTTAGTGTACAGTATACATCAGAGGCATCAGGGAATACCTGCCTACAGTGAGGTGAGGGTTCAGGGAGGATTGTTGCAGTTACATAGAGGGTTGTTGCAAAGGTGTGATTTGAGAAGGTTTTTGAATGTGGATGTGCAATTTTATAACCTGAGGTCAGAAGGCAGGGTATTCCATACTTCTGCAAACTCATGAGGGAATAGAGATTACCCAGAGCTGTTCTTACATGGAATATCTTCGATCAGGGCTTTGATTCTGGATCGTAGTTCTCTATTAGAATTGTAGACGTTTAGTAGGCCAGTTTGGGCAGGGGTTTTATCAGGATGGTATAGTATTTGGTGTGCGATGTTGAGCTGGTGGCAACTTATCAAGTTTGGAAATTCTAGCCAGTGTAGTTTATGTGGGGATTGGCAGTGGTGGGAGCATGATTTAGCATTGTTTGCGAACCTAGCTATTTTGTTTTAGCATGTGGAAAGTTTGTCCAGGTCAGTTTTATTTAGATTTGTTAGCACTGGGGATGCATAAAGTAATGTTGATAAGAGATGAGTTCTGGCTATGGCAGTTCTAGACTCAGAGGTTAGGAACTTTTTGCTGTGATAGAGGCATCTTAGCTTTTTGTGGACTTTGGAGACAGTTAGGGATATAGGTTTATTGTATTTAAGTTGCTGGTTGATTATAACATCTAGTAGTTTGGCCTCTGAGACTGGGGTGATGAGTGTGTTGTTGGCTGGGAGTATGGAGAAGGTGAGGTCAGTAGCCTTTATTGGGTGGAATAGCATTAGTTGTGTGCTTTTTGGGGGGGGGTTAATATCAGCTGGTATTTAGCCAGTTTTCTATCTCTGTGAAGGATTCTTGGGCTTTGCTTTGTAGAAGATGGACTTCAGATGCAGAGCAGATTAGGGCTGTGTCATCACCGTACTGGATTATGTCAGCTTTTGTGGTTACTAAGTGGAGTTGGTTTAAAAATATATTAAGGAGAAGGGGGCCAAGAATCGAGCCTTGAGGTATTCCACATGAGACTGGGAGAGGGGGAATACAGAGTTGGTCCTTTTGACAGACTGTGAGCAGTTGTTTAGGTAACTACTGAACCAATGCAGGGTGGGGATTGTCAAGGTTGAGCTCAGAGAGGCAGGTTAAGAGTTTATCATGAGAAACTGTATCAAATGCTTTGGATACGTCTAGAAAGGTGGTGGAGACAAGTTTTCCTTGGTTCCTGTATGAGTTTATTCTATTGGAGAAGTTAATTTGCGCACTGGTGGTGCTATGTGATGCTCTGAATCCATGTGGAGTTTTAGAGACAAGGTTGTTGGAGAGTAGATGGGTGAGGAGTTGGTGATGGATGCACCTTTCTAGAATCTTTGATAGGGGTGATAGGATCACAATGGGTCGGTAGTTAGAGAGGTCAGTAGAGGGGCCACCCTTGTGAAGGGGGGGGGGTGATTTATGAAGTTGGAGGATGGAGTGATGTGTTCAGTAATGGATCTGTTTATTAGTAGTGAGATGGGGTAGGCAATGGCCCTGGATGCAAGTTGGAGATATTTGGCAGGAAGACTGTCAGCAGCAAGGGTGGTTGGTTTGAGTTTTGCTAAATGCTTTTGAATGGTTGATGTTGGTACTGGTTTGAGTGAGAAGAGGGTAGAGTTTGTTTGCTGGTTTAAGAAGAGTTTAGCAAATAGTTTCAGCATTTTTGAAGTTTGAGGATTATTTTTGTAAGTGCTGGACCACCTCTTCTGTGTGCTCTATCAGCTCTTAGAATGTTATAGCCGGGTGGGGTTATAGATTGGTCTCTGATATGAGGCTTAAGCCATGTCTCTGTAATGAGCATTATGTCAGGGTTATATACAGAAATAGCTGAATGCAGCTCTTCTATTTTGTTCATGATACTGCGAATGTTCAGGTCGACTATTAGTATGTCGGTGGGTTTGTGTTTAAAATGGGAGGTGGGAGTTGCATGTGCTATTCGAGATAGTTGCTGGGGTGGATATCACCTCCTAGTAGTAACTGGGTTGCTATGTTGGTAATGGTTTTAAGGTAGAATACTATTAGGTAGTAGAATCTGTAGCTAGGTTTTTTTTTGGATTGTGGGGCAAAATAAATTGGTGAGGCGGTTTGAAAGAAGGGTAGACTGTGGATGACTGAGAATGTATCTATATGTTTGGAGGGGTTGCATGTGTCAAGGGATAAGATGGTGGATTTAATGTAATTTAGCTCAGTGAGAAGAGGCACTGATGGAGATTATG
>NW_025057271.1:0-6725 GCF_019279795.1 Protopterus annectens | reverse complement strand
AAGAGTAGTGGAGGCTAGGTTAAGAAGGGAGGTGATGATTAGTGATCAGCAGTATGGTTTCATGCCAGGGAAGAGCACTACAGATGCAATGTTTGCTCTGATAGTCTTGATGGAGAAGTACAGAAAAGTTCAGAAGGAGTTGCATTGTGTCTTTGTGGATTTAGAGAAAGCATATGACAGGGTACCTAGAGAGGAGTTGTATTGTTTGAGGAAGTTGGGAGTGTCAGAGAAGTATGTAAGAGTGGTACAGGATATGTACGAGTTTAGTGTGACAGCGGTGAGGTCTGCGGTGGGAGTGATGGATGCGTTTAAGGTGGAGGTGGGATTACATCAAGGATCAGCTCTGAGCCCTTTCTTATTTGTGATGGTGATGGACAGGTTGACAGACGAGATCAGACAGGAGACTCCGTGGACTATGATGTTTGCAGATGACATTGTGATCTGTAGTGAGAGTAGGGAACAGGTGGAGGAGACCCTGCAGAGGTGGAGATATGCTCTAGAGCGAAGAGGAATGAAGGTCAGCAGGACAAAGACAGAATATATGTGTGAATGAGAGGGAGGACAGAGGAATGGTGAGGATGCAGGGAGTAGAGGTGGCGAAGGTGAATGAGTTTAAGTACTTGGGATCAACAGTTCAGAGTAATGGTGAGTGTGGAAGAGAGGTGAAGAAAAGAGTACAGGCAGGATGGAGTGGGTGGAAAAGAGTGCCAGGAGTGACTTGTGACAGACGAGTACCAGTAAGAGTGAAAGGGAAGGTCTACAAGAGGGTAGTGAGACCAGCTATGTTATATGGGTTGGAGACAGTGGCACTGACAGAAAGGCAGGAGTCAGAACTTGACGTGGCAGAGTTGAAGATGTTAAGATTTGCACTGGGTGTGATGAGGATGGACAGGATTAGGAATATATATTAGGAGGGTCAACCCAGGTTGAAGGTTTGAGACAGCCAGAGAGGCAAAGATTACATTGGTTTGGGACATGCTGAGGAGGGATGCAGAGTATATTGGAAAAAAGATGCTAAGGATGAAGCTGCCAGGTAACAGGTGAAAAGAGGAAGGCCTAAGATATGCCGAGGATGTGAGAGAGGACATGCAGGCGGTTGGTGTGACATGAACAAGATGCAGAGGACAGGAAGAAATGAAACAGTTGATCTGCCGTGGGCGACCTTTAACGGAATACCGTCGAAATAAATATATATATAATGTCTAATTTCTGTATATTAATTTAATTTTATAGAGCTTAGAAAAAGTGCTGTGCTTTGCTGGCCATCTAGGCTTCACCCTACTTTAATTCTAATGATAGTCAAGGATTCACATAAACAGTTGTTTTTTTTTTGTATGATGAGACATAAGCTCTTTTGTTCCTCTTGTCTCCCTGCAACACTGTCAATATATAAATAGATTATACAATAAAAACTAATATTACACTTCAAAAACGCAAGCTGATTTGTTTGTCTAATCAGATTGCTCATTGTAAATTGAATGTTCTCATAGGAACAAAAAGTTCTGACAACTAACTTTCTATGCTGTCAAGCAGAGAGAATTTGAAAGAAAAAAAGAGCTACTTCCAGTTGAGCATAAATAACTCCCTTAAAAAAAATCATGTTTGATGCCGGGAGTGCCCTCACAAGTGTTCCCATGGCATATCTTGCAACCCTGACATACTGAACAGAGGATCTCGGCTTAATTATTTAGAGACTTCTATCTCAATGGTACAGCAGTAATCCATAACTTTATAAAGAACAAAACCATTAATCGAAACAAACAACTGCACATTCTAATTAAACTAAACATACATGACCATTAAGATCTACAAAAGAGTCCACTACACTTAAACAGGGACATGCACAGTAGCGGCCTGATGACACCAAATATCACAAACCAGCTGCAGTAGAATATTAAAGTTCTTTACAACATTATTTATAAAAGTTAAGACATTTTTTCCTAATTGAACTCCCCTTTGTATAATAACAATAATCTACTCCATATGTGGGTAATACAGGATCTATCGCACACCCAGACATGGCTTATTGCTAAGTAATTCATAACAGTAACATCATACCAACAGTAATATACTGTAATATATATGTCCCAGAATAAGGGAAATGAACTGCAGAATGCTAATGAAGATTCCTGCATGACATAGCCAGACAACTCCTGGGAAATAAAAACAGACACAACAAAGTATTAGGGAACAGGTAAACACTACTATTTTATATTGTTTAGCACTGAATTTAGCCCCAATGGTCCTTTCACATTCAAAATCACTTCTTTCCATTTTTGGATGCTGTATAGAGTCTGCTTTCCCATCGGCTATGTCAAACTCCTAACATTTTTGCATTCTGGCATGAAGACTCCTCAACATATGCAGGTCATTTGTAAACTGACTATGCAGTAGTATAGGCAGGCCTGAGGGAAGGGGGCAATTGCCCCAGGTGCAAAGTGTTAGAAGACACAATTTAGAGTTTCTTCTGTACCTGTCCTGATGAAGTGCTAGTACAGAAAGACACTTAACCAGCAGCTTTTTTTTGTTGTTGTTCTTCAATCAGTGGTTTGATGGTGGGGCTGGCATTGAGGGTAGATTTGTCTTCCTACAGTCAGCCAAAGTAATTTTTTTTGTTTATTTGAACTTCACTTGAAGAGCTAAGGGGTGGGTGATACTTAGGTACATGGCAGCAGGTGCTATGTTGAAGGCCAGACTTGATAGCATATATGGTATATCATGATTCAGTGTAGCATTAAATGTACTGCATCAGCCAGTCAAACAGCAATCAGGGGATGGTATGAGCCAATGAAGGGCTGTACCCTGGAACGACACTGGTGTAAAATTATCGATGTTGAGGGAAATGTGTATATGATAAGATACACCCTTGCAAGCAGACGGATACACAAATTACATCCATCGATCAAATTACATTGTGTTATTGATTTATTCATTTTTTGTGCATTTATTTATTTAACTGGATAAGGAAATGGTCCAAATACTCATTTTCAGTCATGGCCTAGACCAGGAGGAAGTAATGACTTTCAAAGCATTATTTATGTTAATAATTTCCTGAGTTACATTTCAACTAACATTGACATTAAGGTTGCATTATATCCAACACTTGCTTATACGATATCCCATGATGATAGTGAAAATAGAGTTCACTTATCTTACCTTATTGCATGTTGGTATTGGCATTTGTGTGCATTATATCTACCCAGAAACACCCGTTGTTTAACATAACTTAGGTGGAGAATCATTTATATTCTACTGATACTCAGCTCTGACATCTAAGGAATGAGAAGGGAGAAGGTTTTAGTTCATATTCTACTACCAGGACATGACAAATGGGTGAGGGAGACTATAGTTTTACATGAGAAATTTTCATGAACATGGCAACAAGGGGAGAAGGGATGAGTTTTACTTATTACACTGATAGCAGTGACATGGCATTAAGGGACTTAATTCATATAATGCTACAGATGATGTAGTAATCAGCAGGGACATGTGGAGGAGGGTATTGCTACTTGTATAGTATTGCACATTTGAAAACAATTGGATTGGTCGGGTTATTTCATATAGTGATTTAAGTGAAATGACCATTAAAAGTTGGAAGTATATTTACATAATAGCCTAGCAGCATTTTTGTGAGAATTTCGTAGGTGCCCCATCCATAGATGTTAGCCAGAAAAAAAGGGCCATTAGCCTAGTACACACCTTGAACCTATAAGGAGTGGATGGGAAGCCAGACACCCACCCCGGGATCACTCCCAGTGACTTTACTCGACAGAAGCACTAGGAACTAAGGCCTGATGGCACGACAGGGTAATCCCATGGGCCAGGGCTTGTAAAGGCCTAGGCCATTGTAATAGCCTAGTACACACCTATGAAGCAAGTGAACTTCACAATAGCCACTGTGGTCATTTATTTATTCCTGCACTGCTATGTGGCCTGGTCCTTGGTGGATCTGGCCATATGAAAACCAGTGTGCTTCACTGACAATGGATTCTTTCATGAATAGCAGCCTTTGAGTTAACTGATGATAAGGTTTAAAAATTGAGTAGTCATTATAAGCAAACTATCATGGCCAAAGCAGACTTTAGTTATGGACTGTGAGAGAAAAGAAACCTACAAAAATTCCAAAAATGGAGGGGATGATCGATTCAAGAAAAATTACTTCATCATGTCTGCTGCCTGTATGAAGCAGATGTACTTATTGATGGAAATATTTTGTTTGTAATTTCTGAAATTGTCAGTAGCTCTGACTCTGATTTTTGGTGGAACAGGTGTTAGAAGCTTTTTCCTTGAAGCAGTATGGTCACGAAGTTCAGGGTGAACTCTGTTGAAGGAGTAACAGTTTGTTTGTAATCGGAAGTGTTGCTACATTACACATGTGCCACTTTCCTTCATTTTCTTGGTAATTTTAAAGGTTTGCAGATTCATAACTTTCTTGAGAGCTAAGCATTTCTTGTGCAGAGCTGACAGTTACATTGTAATGTCAGGAAGTTTTACTTCAGCAAAAAATCATTTAAATGTGAAGAAAATCTACCACGCTGAAATCCACAGCACTCCTTGTTTACAGCTACTTCAAATACTCCAAATTCAGCAGATTTATTGTGCGTTTATGACAGCAAGCATGTTTGTTAAACCGGTTGTTTTACACATGTACCAGTCCTCTAAACACAAGCTTTTACAGTAAGCATGAAACCTAAGCCAAGAGCACAGACAACATAACAATGTTTGAAGATCAGGTAAAATAAATTTAGTGTACATTTAATACAAGACTGGTAAGACATGGCAGTAATACATGTGTTTACCGAAGCAGCAATTATTCCATAAACTGGGCTCAAATATATAGTTAAGTGCATAGCATGAAAAACTGTGGCATTCCATACTGTGCAAGGTAGCTATAATTCATAGTCCCCATGTGTTTATAACCCAGCATTCGCTCAAAAAACTGGGCTCGGGGGCATGGCCAAGGATGAACACAGGATAGCAGCAGATTTCTTCAGCTCCACCAACATAATTACACTGACAGGAAGTAATTACTTTAAAATTCAACTAATGTGTAATAACTTTTTTCTTTCTTAAAAAACGTTTGGAATACTAGTTATCTTAGAATAATATCTAAAAGTGAAAGAAAATTTAAATAATTTTCCCCTGTCAGAAATCTTCTTAAAATTTCTGCTTTCATCACCTCTGTTCAGAATAGGACCAGTAAGGCTAACATTCGGAGTTCAGCATCAAGAAAGAGCTTCAGTCTTTACTAGTAACTATTCAGCAACTAACAACTAAAATGGACAGACTGGATGTTAAAATTGATAACTTTATAGAAAAAACACAAAACAAAATGGATTTGTTAGCATCAAGACTTACAAACTTCAGAAAGCCCAGATTACAGGTATAGAAGAGACTCTTTAATGATATGGACACAACAGAATTATGTGAAGGAAGAAATTAACATTGAATGTTTTATTGAAACAGAACACACACCTTCAATCCAAAATAGATGACCTTGAAAACAGATCCAGACGCTTAATAATATAAGGATTTTTGGACTGCCAAGAAGAAATATAGACGGTAACAACATTACTTCCTTTTTAAACACTGTGGCTTCCCAAAACTTTAGATCTGCCAAAAGCATTTTCTTTTTGGTATTGAGCTCTATAGAGTCTTTATCTAATTCTAATCACAAAATAAAAGTATCCTAGATCAGTTATTGTAAGATTTTATCATCTTCTATGACAAGGGAGATGAGAGTATTAAAAGGCTGCATGGGCTAAAGCTCCTATATAAAAAAGTAATAGAGGCAACTGTGCCATTTGACAATGACTATTCTTCCTTGGTAATAACAAAGAAAAGTTTTTGCCATTAATAAGAGCTTAAGAAAGCACAGTTCAAAACTCATCTTTATTTTCTTCCAAACTAAAAATCTTTTACCAGATGGCTCCTAGAATTTTTGAAGACTTGGACTTACTTTTGCTGTATTAAAAAATAAAATATTAGATAAAATAGAAGATATGGAATGGGCTAATTCTTCGTTAAAGAGGATGGCAACAGGAACTTCTTCTTGAAGACTTCAGAGAAGCAAAAGACTAAAACAAATGACATGTTCTATATTTCTTTGAACTTTAATTACAGTTACTACATTTTCAAGAAAGTTTTCACAAATATCTTAAGGATTTATTTAAAGTTACTTTTTGTGTGTGCAAAGAACTGATTTTTGTTTTTATAAATAATCAATCTTTCTGAGGAACAAATAACCTGTTATGAATCAATTTGTTTCTTTGGGATAAAGAGACCTAAGGTTAGTAATTTGACATTTTCTTCTTGTTTTTTTTTTTTTTTTTTTTTTTTTTTTTTCAAATATATTTTTTTTTATTTTTCATAATATAAACCGCGACATAAGGGAAGTACATACAGTACATTACACAAATATTAATTACATAATGGTACAATATATATAGGACAAAAAAGCCAAGTGAGAATGATTTATGTTGAAAAAGCAGTTGTGCAAACATAAACTGAAGTATGCACAGTGTCATTAACTAA
This sequence comes from Protopterus annectens, assembly GCF_019279795.1. Taxonomy (NCBI): domain Eukaryota; kingdom Metazoa; phylum Chordata; order Ceratodontiformes; family Protopteridae; genus Protopterus; species Protopterus annectens. The sequence goes on along the minus strand of NW_025057271.1, from coordinate 191 downwards.
CAACACCAAAAATACAGTATTATAATGCTACTATGACTAAAACAGACAGTGTCATTAGGATATAAGGCTAGATAAAAGGAGAAAAAAATAGCCTAAAAATAATGGCATTCTCTTTAAACTATAAGCATTCAGTGAGGGTGGGGAGGCAGGGAGAGGTTTGATGGAAAATATGAAATAAGGAAAAATAAATT
>NW_025057270.1:0-6809 GCF_019279795.1 Protopterus annectens | reverse complement strand
GATAGTCAAAGCACTCAATTAAATACCCAGTGGGGGGATTCTAATGACAGGTTTGCTGATAAATATGACAGAATATGTGTTAAGGTAAAGGCAGCATTCTACTATTGCTCAAATAGTATAAATGAAGTTTGGAAAGGCAGTAATAAAAGCAGCTTTTATGATGTTAAGGTTGGTCATGCTAGCATGGTGGATGTCAGCATGCCTCCCCTGTATCAAGAAAGTATAATCATTAATAGAACTATACACTTGATACATCATACTGATCTGGAAAGATACTAACACATTTCTTCTGAAGCATTGTTGAGGGATCTATGTAACAAGTTTGGATGCTGCTCAAACTTTCCACATAGAAATGGTTATTTACATAAGTACATAATTAATACCTGTAAATATTTATGGATGTTTATACATATAAAATTGTTTATTTATCATTTATTATACTATGTATATTAATAGATTGCATGTTAGGATATTGATGTCTTATTAAAGTTTAGTATATTAGATTTTATTTTATATTTACCTTAATATATTTTATTAAGCTAAGGATGTGTTTTACATATTAAATGCAGGGGTCGATTGATATTGATTGATTTTAAATGTAATTTAGATAGGAAGAGTATTAATGACTCTTTAGAGATAGTAATTCCATGAGTATACATTATAGATAAGTTTTTATGTATACATTTATTATATACTTCATTTTTTCATAATTGTTTGTATATTTTTTATAAGTATTAGTTGATATTCGAGTATTAAATAGGTAATACAAGTTATTTCTATCTTTAAGCAGACTCATACAGGTTATGCCTCATGTTATAGATCAGCTGCTTTTATAGGTTGTACATTTTAGCCTATATTTTAGCTTATATTTTACCTTATGTTTTATGTGTCTTATTGTTTGTATATGTCTTTAAAGCAGTATCAAGATAGACAGAGCACTAGTTAAATTGATAAATTGATAAATTGATTAATTAGTTTTATTATAGTTGTATTTAAATGGACAGATTTCATTCTAAAATTGATCTGAAGAAGCGTATGTTGCAGTACGCGAAAGCGCTTATTCTGCACTCTATTCTTAAATAAATCGGTTTGGTTGGAAATAATGGTTTATGATTTTTGAATGAATACTCTACCTGCTTCATGGTGAGTCCCACAGTGTTTGTCCACAGGCACTACCGTTTTTTTCACTTGGGGACTCTTTGTGTGCTGCTATATCTGTTCTGCAACTTTCCACATAGTGACTTAAAATGGCTTCTGACAGGATTATATTTAATGTTTATAGTATTTAAAACAATGTCCTAATTAGTATAGCATTGTTGAATACAAGCTTTATATTCAGCATAATTAATACACTAGGATGGATAATTTAATGCCTCCTACTTCTTGATGAAAATGTTGATAAATTCTGAGAAACAATTGCCTGGTGTCTCACAGCAGTGCCGAACATCATTCACTTCTGCCATCTTATACCACATCTCTAATGCTGCATGCATTTCTACTGAACATTCTGTATCTTCTAGGGCAGGCTGGAAATCAATATGACTTCACGGGTCTATCTGTTATGTCTTATCTCATGAACAGTATAAAGTAAACACTGGTCTGCCACCCAAACTACATAATAAAGCATGTAGAAATTCCTCAGAGCTGCTCTTGTTGTGGCTACTTCGCCTCAGAGTTACAGAGAATCTGCTGCATCTAACGCCATCTGTTTCTAAAAGAATAAAAATAAGTATCATTTAGCACTTCTGATGATTATTTTTACTGTATATCATAAAAATCCTGTATAATTTGTAATGGCGCAAAAGTGTGCCTTTCCTTTTAGGTTACGGATGCAACTAAAGAATGCCTTACGGTTCTAATTAGTTGAGGAAGCTAATTAAAATTCATACTTTGATTTGGAGGACTTCACAAGAAATCTCATTTGCTTGTTTAAGCTGAGGAGGGAGTGTTTCCATTTTAGGGCTCGCTCCCTCTTACTCTTACACAGCAGTACGGCAGACTCAATACAATTATACAGGTGATGGTATAAAAGCATTGCTGTAGAACTGGGCATAGTTGCCATGTCTATCTGAGGGGAGAGGTGCAGTGAAGGTCACATACCTCAAGTGCACCCCAGCACTACACCTTTACTGTGTTGCATTCAGACTCTTCATTACTTCACGCCCACTAATTCTGTATTTATTATAGCCCTATCCTTCCTTTTGGATCTTCATAAATCAAGGAAATCTGTTTTGTTTCTCCCTTCATCCTACATCTCCATCCTACGTCTTCCACGTTTCAAAACTTAACCACATTTTTCTTTTCCTACCTCTTGCTACCACTGCCACTTGCATACAATTTCATAATACAGGTATTTGGTAGAAGTAAATGTTTACTTCCTCTATTAAAACCACAGAGCTTGACATTTCTTTTTCTTTTATGTATGCAGATTGCTTTATCTCCTCTGCTAATATTACAGCATCCATGAATTATTGTGTTAATACTGACTTTTACTAATTCTAATGTGGACCTTTTTTCCACGGGCCTTCGCTGAAAATGGGTCCTTGGCTCAGTCGGTCACCTCATGGTAAGCAGTAGTAAAATAAATAAAATAAATATTACAAATAACATTATTCAGGAGCTGCAATGTTGGATATGAATGAGTGCATCAATTGATGCAAATATTTGTAAAACTTTTGTAAAACTGAAGTTCAAATTGTGTGGATTAGTCTAGCAACATTCAGTTCACTGTTGTTATCCCATTTTATATACTAACAACTGTTGTAGTATATATTTGTTTTAGATTGTGGTCTTACCATGCCTCTAAACATAGTCCTTTATCGGTGGCATGTGCAATCATATCTGGACAGCCAATTAAAGATTTTTAAAGTTAAACACTTATCAGTGACTTGTGACAAGACTGTTTGGATGCACTGTAGGGCATCTATGCTGTGTCTACAGATCAAATGTACTGTGAGCATATGTGAAAGACAATCTTTTAGACAATCTTTTATATTAATGTGAACATGATTTCTAAATGCAGTCTGCAGATATTACTTCTACATTGTACAGTTACATAGAATAGCTAGTCAATGAGATGGCACATGTAAACTGTTAGCTTTAAGAACTGTTCATTTGTTACAATTAGAAGATTCATGTCAAAGTACATTGCCTTCTGTGTGCACGTTTTCCTGTGACATGGTGCTACTGAGTATGAATTACATACTGTCATGTAAATTTGAATCTGCATATGTATTATGCTTTCATTGTGATATGTGATTTAAGATTGTTCAAAAGTTGTACATTAGAATTCGACTGAGCAATTTGTTCAAGAGATTTGCTAGTGTACTGAATCAATAAGCAATGCAATGTATAACTGTATTAATCACAGTGTGTAGACTGGGTGGCTAATGTTAAATGTGTTAGTTTAAATGTACTGACATGGAAAGGTTTAAGATTTTTGCCTGAACATGAATATGAACGGTATGCTTCAGATCCTTTACACTGGGCCTTTGGCAAGTGGCATCTACAAAGGAATTACATTGCCGTTGACAAAGGAGCAGTTTTGGGTCACTGTACTAATGTAGTGAAAGTGCAAAAAGAGCAGGTGATAAACTAGTGAGACATATGTTAGGATGTTGCTATTCAAGTGGCCTTTTCAGCATTTGTTTACACTTGTATTTGTATTCTCAGCATATAACTTTACATCGGTGAGTGGTGTCAATATCAATTTGGAGGAAGTACAATGTGACTGTCACTTTCAATATATATATATATATATATATATATATATATATATATATATATATATATATATATATATATATATTTCCAGAAATTTAGTTCACATGAATAAGCATAATGGTGAGTACACATGAAATATGTCAATTTCAGTTCAGTGCTGTGTAAAGGACTTGTGTCAAGGCTGAATGTAATCATCATGTGTAGATTGTAAAGATTTTTTTAACACCTAGTCATGAAGGTATGACACATGTAAATTGTAACTTAAAACATGTTTCTTCAGTTTATATGTCATTTGTGCGAAAGTGCTGAGCATGCAAGTTGGCATCTTCTTGTTAGATAGTGGTGCTGCTGTGTATGAGATGTGTTTATGATCAGATAATATTAATTATGCACATGTAGTGTGTTAGTGTTGAATGTCACTACACTTCTCATAATTTGCATTGTAGTGTCTGATTGGGTGAGGTGATAGTTGGTAAAGAAGTTGGTAGAAAGGGTTAGAAATGATTACTTTGGAAAATAATCTTAACTGTTTTATTGCAAGCAATCTCAGATTTACAAGGGTTGATCACTGTGGCATTGAACAAAGGGTGTGGAGACAGTTGGTGCTAGCCAATGCACAACCCCTATAAAGTATAGGCTGTCAAACCGCTATAAGCAGGAAAGTATTTAGGAAGATATAGCAAACCTGTTTAGAAACATCTGTCTAGGAGTGTGTTTAGAATAGCACAAACAACCATTAATGATCACAGTCCATGTTTTCAAATAAAAATGCATAATGGAGATCTTAGTATAAAGACAATCCCTGGGATTCAATAAAGCATTTTTTCCGTGCCAGAAGAGTGCAGCAGCTTCTGCATGAAATATGGCTGTGGAGCAATTCAGTAAACAAGGCTGGGGTGTGCACAAGCCTGCCAGCATTATTCTGGCATGGACACTACTGAATGATGCTAATTTACTCATTTGCTGGTGAAAATCATACAGATTAAGTGAATTAGTGATTTAGTAAGCAGGCAGGCATCCATGCCAGAACAGTGTCCATTGCAGAAATATATTTGGTTACTGACCGTGTACATTTCTGCAGAAATCAAAATGGGGGCATGACAGCTCAAAGTAAAGCATGTATTATGATCATTAGGCATGCCAAAGGCCAAAAATATGGCCATTGGCATGGAAAAGAGTTGCAAAATTATAAAAATCAAAGCTTTTTTTGGCCAATTTTGGCTGTTTAAGCATAGCGCAGCAGCGCATAAATGAGATTGTGCAGAAAATAAAGAAAAAATTGTGAAAAGACAATTTTAAGTGAAATCTGCATTTAGCCATTTTAGTGTATAGCATGCAGAATCAAAACAATAACATATAACACTGCTTGCTAAGGAGAAAGGCTCTGGTGTAGTGGTGTAACAAGGGATTAAGGCAGTGGGTTATGCAAATGAGCAAATTTTACTGAATACCAAAATGGGAGACCATTGACTGGATGCACCTAACCATGTAGGAGCTATAAGGCAGTGGTGTAAGCAGGAGAAGCAGCTGACATGAAAAGGGGGTGTGTTATGCTTGGTGTAAGCATATTGGAGCCCCCACGACTTCCATTTGAGCTTAGCTAAGCAAGAGGATGTGTCTGAGGTTGTATTTACTTATTCCATGAAATGAGGAGCGTGTTCGCATCCAGGGAAGGGCCATTTCTGCTTAAAAGTGTTTACTTTAGCTAAACAGGTTTACACGGCTCATCTCAGGGCTTAGAAGGGGTGGAAATTGGAAGGGAAAAAAAAGGGAAATAGAATAAAAGCAATCAAGTACAAATAATATAGCTGGCAGGTGGAATGTATCATAGTCAGCCAATTATACAGGCAGAATCTGCAGCACAACAGTGTAAACTATGCAAACACCTTTCAGTCTGTTTTTTCCCACAAGCTCTGCACCATTGGTGTACACACTTGGGGGAATTTTAACCAACAAAATATTAGGGGCTGCTGTCACTTTGATACATCAGTATGTGCTAGAGGCTGAGGATGGTGAGGAGGATAATGCTGACAACTACCCCAGACTGAGGAGGAAGAGGAATGTTCAGACCCAGGGTAACCTACCAGGGGCTACATGATCTGGAGATAGTAGAGCACTACAGGGTGGACAGGGACATACTTCAGCAACTCATCAAGCTGTGCCAGCCTCACCTCAGACCCAGAGCCAACACAGGGGAACCCATCTCAGTGGATACCAAGGTATGTGTAGCCTTACGAATACTAGCTACAGGTACTTTCCAAAAACCTACTGGGGACATCATGGGGGTCTCACGGGCATCTGCATCCAGGGTACTCCACCATTTCCTGAATGCCATGCTACCACATGCTGGTGAGAACATTTACTTCCCCAGCACTCGTGAGGAGAGGACCAGCAATATGCGCCTCTTACCCTGTGTAGCCGACTACCCGGAGGTACTGGATATCATAGACTACGTGCACATCCACATCAAAGCACCACCCAGTGAACAGGGTAAGGTCTACATAAACCACAAGAGCTTTCACTCCATCAACTGTCAGGTCATGTGCAATGCCCAGAGCATTATCATTAATGTGTGTGCTGGCAGCCCTGGAAACTATCACGACTCCCACATCTGGCATTCCTCACAGTCGTACCAGAGATTTGCCAGGGGGGACATCCCATATGGCCATCTGGTCAGGGATGCTGGCTATGCACTGGAGCCGTGGATGATGACACCCATCAGAAATGCACACACACCCACTCAAGAATGCCATAATGAGGCACATGCACAAACCAGGATCATTATAGAGTGCGTGTTTGGGATGCTCACGTCATGGTTCCACTGTGTTGACATATCTGGTGGACCGCTACAGTAGTCTCCAGCCACATGTGCACACATGTTCATAGTATGTGCCACACCACACAATATGATCCTGCAGAAACAGCTGCAGCAGGAACAGCATGGGGAAGGGCCACACAGCCCCCCCACCATTACCAAGGTCCCCACAGGCACAGAGGGACTCTGAGGAGAAACCCCGTGAGCCAGCACCTGTAGGGAGACGGAGGCATGCTGAGGCATGAAACCCACTGATGTAGGGAGACTTGCA
>NW_025057269.1:0-7244 GCF_019279795.1 Protopterus annectens | reverse complement strand
AGACTTCATGAAGAAAGTGATGAAGAAGACCTGGAAATAAATCAAAGTAACAAAGAGAAAAAAGGAGGAGAATGACAGTAGGAGGATTGGAGTCAGAAACTGACCTTATGAAAACATTAAAAACACAAATTAAATTCAATCAAACAGAGGTATGTTAGTGAAAGTAATAGTGATCATTATTAGGGGGTACGGTAACTCAATTATGACATATTAGGAATCTAGTACCTAGAATCAGTAGAGAACTGACAATCTTAGTGTCTATATTACATAATTGAAGCTTCAAAACATTGTATCTGATATGGTTGAGACCATATCATTGATGTTTTGAAACTTCCAATATGTAAAAAAAAAACAATAAACAAAAAAAAATTACCTAAACATTTCAAGCAGGGGGGCAAGCCCCCCAGCACCCCCACATGGGAAGGCACCTCCAACCCCGCTACTTAAATAATATGGCCACCAGGATCGCACTACAGTGCAGTAAAGGAAAATTTCATGAGATTTCCAAACGCCCGGTGTTTCAAAACATCGGTGATATGGCGCCGACCATATCAGATTCCAAAGCTGAAACCATATGAATCATTGCACCTAATCTTAACAGTACTACTGGGTATAAACTAGCAGATGTTCAGGATACACTCTCAAACTGTTCTTGTTAAGAAAAGATGTTGTGATTGTCACTTGTGGAGGTAATGAAGTGGGAAGAATGCCATTGGTCCAATGGCAAGTTTTTAGTTGATAAAATAATATTAGTAAGGAAAAAGGGTTTGGCTTAACTTAAACTGACATCGTTCCTTCAACATCTTTCTCATGATTTAACAAAGAAATTGCTCTGATGTTAACAAATGCTTTACAGTGGGATAATTACAGTCCCTCAGCTCCAGCTGCTTGAATTCCACTAACTTGTAGTCAGGGACTTGACTGCCTGTTAGCTCACGCAAGCAGCTGCCACCCCATCTGCTCATGTCCTAGGTGAGGAAATGAAACAAATGCTTGTGAACTAGGTAAGTGGGGATGGTTCTGTTAGGTTTAGGGATGGGGACAGGGAGTGTAGTTTGGACAGACCGGGAATTTTTAGGTTTAGGAAGTGATCTGGACTTTAGGATTAGGAAGGGAAATAGGAATTTTAGGTTTAGGGAGAAATTGTGGATGGGAGGGGAAATGGGATTTTAGGTTTAGGAAGTGATCAGGACTTTAGGATTAGATAGGGATGTGTGACTTTATGCTGAACCACTGGATGGGAGTTTTTAGGGTAAGGATCAGGGTTATGCTAGGGCTAGTAAACATTGTTTAATATGAGTTCATGGAAGTTAAGAGTACTTGCTGAAATGAGTGAGTGGCAGTAAGGATTTGTGCCTTGAGGAAATGTGTGTCAAACACATGTAGCAGACCCCTTTACAGAATCAGAGTCTAAATAAGGGAATTCCAGCTGTCTTTCAATAAATCTATGGAACAAATTTAATATTTTTGCAAAGGATGGTTTTCACCTTGGAGGAGAGTTAATAGAATTCTCAACAGCCATCACACTAAGGTAATCAAAGATTTTTTTTTTAGGAAGAACAGTTTGGAGAAAACAATCATCAAACCAGGCAATTTGAGAAAATGCTTTGATTGTTTATTGATTAATGTCAGGAAATTAAACATAAGATCAGTGAATATTAAGCATTGTTAGGAATCAACAGCAATACCATTATTTCTGTCATGAAAATCTGGTTAAATAACATGCTCACTTGTAGAATTTACAAGTTATAGAGGCTGCCATAAACATAGAGAAAACAGGTTATCACTTCAGTACAGAATGGCACACAGAAAGAAAATGTATCATTATAAGACAATAATGCTGTTAGGGGTGTGCAGCTATTGCTATTGTATGGTTAATCTCCATAAAAGTAATCTTATATACAATATATGAAGAAGAAGGACTGGAAATGATCCATCCTTTCATCCTTTTTTACAAGGCTGTTGGATGTTTATATTTGTAATAAAAATAGAGAGTTAATAAGGGTCATTGGTGCAGCAGTGAACATTGCAGGTTTACAACTGTCGATTCTCCCATTTAGTTACTGGCTAGACTTCTACATGAAGTCTTTATGTCCTGTTGTGTCCACATGAGTTTTAAATGGGGTATCTGGTTTTGTAACCAAACTGAGAAACAAAAGTACATGTAGATTTGCAGAAACTGAAATGGTAACAAAATAAATCTACAGTAGTGGAACATACCACAGGAATTCAAAAAGCGAGTCCACTGGTGATGAATATAAATTTTGTTGAATAAAACTCTACAAGAATTTCTTCACAGTAGCTATTCAATTTCATCCTATACAAATTAAAAGGACTTCTTCAGAACTAATGTGCATGTGTTTATCATTTCCTTAAATAATTTAGTTTAAAAAGTTAATAAATAATACATCCTTAAAGGTGCAAATAAATAAAACGTATAAAATATCTTTTAAATCTAATCAAAACAAAGAACCTACCTAAAAATCCTGTTTATCAAATAATGTTAAATATATAAAAATTAACATTTTCTATCTGTTATAGTGCTGTAGTAAATTGTATCCAATAATCTAGAAACATACACAAGATCTATTAAACACTGATTAATTGAAACCCATCTTGCGACAAAATGTGAGTTTAAACATCCAAGCAATCTACAATAACATTAAATAGACCAACAATGTTGGTTAACTCAATGTGTTAATAAGTAAATACAAATTGATAACAAACTAATAGTTTCATAGTACCAGCATTGGCAATCACTGCCATGTTAAACTAGTATAGTCACAGTCTAGTTGCTTACATATTTAGAACAGGAGCTATGTCTACAGATTCATTTAACTCCAGAGGGGGTGGCTGCATTCTGCCTCAACTGCCACAACAATCTGTTATTTTCATGCTTCTTCTCCCGTGTTCCAACTACGGGATCCGAAATAATTATTTCTAAAATAGTAAAAACAAACTTTTTGATCCCCTTGCATGCCTCAGAATGTTTGTATAATTGTATGATTTTCTCTCTAGTGGTAATATTAAATTGATTACTGACGGTTTGGATGTATTACCAGGTACTCTGGTTTATTCCCACCTCTAAAAACATACAATAGGTTGACTGATGATTCTATATTCTTGTCGGATGTGAGTGAGGTGTGTATATGTGATGTAGAAGAAAGGCTATTGTCTATTGTCCCTTTGCCTCATAAACTCCAGTGATGGACATGGTTGTTCATGGAGTCATTCTAGGAGTCAGACATGACTTGTGAGCCTGGATGGATGGGATATATTCTTTGCAAATGTTATGGTGTCCTTTGTAAAAAAAAAACAAAAAACAATGCAGTGTATTACAAGTAGAACCTGGGTTAATAAAAGGTATGTCAAGTGGGATGACTGCCCACTGCAGAGGAAGAAACTTACATGACATGGTGGTACATAGTTACTTTAAACTTGAGGTTATGACTATGTATAATGTCTGCCTCACAAGGTAGTTATCTGTAAGGTTCTTGTGATGTTTGCAAGCATATTACAAAGTTATTATAATTAATGGCAAGAGTTTAATTTTGAGGGGCATTATACATGCAGTACAAAGGGACTAATTTACCCAATTTCTTTGAATATTTATGGTTTCTAATACCATGACAGGAATGGACCTCTTTCCTAAGTCAAGGTAAATTAAAGTTCATGTAATTAGTATTGCTTCAGTTTTTGACAGTTGCCAAGATGCTTTCCCTGTACCTGCAGTGTACCCAGAATTGTCTCCTGTTGTAGTTCATATGGAGCTTCACATTTTCATAGCATATTTAAGTATGCTTTTTTTAACTATCCCTGTTGCTTCTACTATCGAAATTATTTGGGGGTACCTTTATTCCAGATTGCTTTATCTCATCCTGCATATCCTGGTATTTTATGATTTTATGTCTCTCAGTAAGTATGCAGGGCATTATAATTGCTAGGTGTACCTACTTCAATGACTAATGTTAAGATACCTGGTTTTCTTGCTTCTGCTTTCATAACTGTGGGTATTAGATGATCTCATGTGATTAAAACGTCTTTATTTTCAGTAGTGCATTGTGGTTCATGGTTTCAATTCACAGCTACCTGCATGTTGTACAATCCACAGTGTAACAATGTTGCCACATCAATAATCCCTTTCATTATACAGACCCTCAGCCATGAGTACAATACAGCCAGTAACAAGATATGAAACCGTTTCTAGTTATGTACTACAGAACCTACATTTCTCTGCATCTTTCACTTTTTCTATAGACTTTGAAAACCAGCATGTACCCAGTCTACTGTCTTGACTTGCCATTATTAACCTTTCCCATCTTTTGGTTTTAATTCATGTCTCCTTAGCCATTCATGCATCAAATCTTACCAAGGTGTAGTTGGTCCAGCAGTTGTCTGTACTTGCCAATATAATTGTGGACTTTCCTGTTTTGTTTGCTTTACACTGGTCTTGTTCTTTACATTTTTATCTTTTGTTTTTGGTGCATTCTGTTGCCATCTGTACTTTGTCCATTTCTGGTCTGATTCCCATCCTTAATCCTTTCCAAAAGGCTTCTGGTAATCCAAAGAAAGATCCCATCTTAGACGTGTTTTCGTCATCATTTAGAACTCTCACTGTGTTTGGATCTGACAATGCCAACAAATGTGCATTCAGTTTCACTACTGTAAACCTATGTATACAGCAAGTTTCAAGGATGGTCATACCTCCTTCAGACAAAGGGATATATAATCATGTTATGCATTGGTTTCATATATCACTACCTGTGTGGTTTAGTTTACATTTATCAACCTAAAAGGAAGTTGAAAGTAAGGATACAAGTACATATAAGTGATATAAAAAATAAATTATACAATGACTACCGATTAGTATTCCAAAACGTGCACGCTGATTGGCCAGCCCAACCAGCGTGCCTGTTGTAAACCCGACTTATACTAATGGAAAAGGTCTGGTCGCCCAGACTTTTTCCATTAATATAAGTCTTGATTTTTTTTTTTGTTTCTGTTAGGTAGCAATGGAGAACGGAAGATCTCCGTTGCTGTAATCTCACTGTTTTATGTTTAACATAGCGAGATATCTTTAAAAAAAAGCAACAGAGATCTTCCTTTCTCCGTTGCTTTTTTTTAAAGATATCTTGCTATATTAAACTCGTTTAACATAGTGAGATAGCTTTAAATAAGGGAATGGAGATCTTCCTTTCTCCATTGTTTTTTTTAAAGATATCTTGCTATGTTAAACTCATTTAACATAGCGATACAACTTTAAAAAACAACGGAGATCTTCCTTTCTCCAGTGCTTCCTCAACACAGCTCTGATGTACTGCGTAAGCATATACATGGGCAGTACATCAGAAAAAGCCCCAGGATAGCAGAAAACCATGGAAGTGCACCATGTAGGTATTATACAAAGGCATTATTTAAGAAAAGTAAGTATTTTTTTTAAATAATGTCATTGTATAATAGCTTCACCCTCGTGACCAAACCACACCAACTGTGGGTAAATCTAGCATTACCCACACCCAGACGTGGGTTATTGCTTAAATATTTGACAATTCTGTAGCAGAACATGTAGTCAATAGACTTCATGGAAATGTAAATATGATATAGTTTTGCATATTGAAATATGTACTTCTGGAGAAAGAAATGTAGCTACAGTAGAAAATATACTGCTTATAAAAGAAGCAGAATTAATGTTGAAATTTAAAACTGAGTCCTTTTTAGAATGAATAATGAATTACATTTGAGGTGTTTACCCTTTTATTGATTAATGGTTGATTGCCACATAATTATTTTTGATTGATGACTGATTGCCACATAATTCTTTTTGATTGATGACTTTCATATACTGTGATTTTGAGTCAATACATTTTAGAGTCCTTGAAAGCCTGTTGGTGCTAAAGCACTAGACCTATAATAAAGTTTTATTTCTAATAGGCAGCACTGAATTATATAGTATCTATTATCTATCTGTTATCTATGTCTGTTTATCTATCTACTGTATTTGTATTATTAGAATACATGCACTAAATTGTCCACAGGTGTGTGAATCCTACAACTGACTGTTATCGTGTGTAGAATTGATTCTATTCCTTGTGTCTACTGTTTGCTGAGTTTGGTTTTGATCTCCCTGTGACCCTGAACAAGATAAAGTTGATGCTGGAGAAAGTATCAACAAATGAAGAGCAGAGGGGGAAATGGAGGAATAAAAAATGAGTCACAATTTAAAGTTATTCATTTGTTTGCCAGGTAAGTGGCTCAGCTACCTCAAAATCATTTCAGTTATAGCCTAAGCTGCTGGGGAAAGTTAAGTAGAATGGAGGTGGAAGAGAAGTCAATAAAACAAGCACATTTTTGTGAGGTGGGAAGAGAAACCAGAGTAGCAAGAGAATAACCCATGCAGTCACTGGAAATGCATGCAAACTCCATATAAACAGTGACCACAGAGCAGAATTAAACACTGGAGCTGTGATGCACTAATCTTAACCATATCACTGTGTTGTCTGAAAATAAAGAAAATTCTAGAGATAAAGAAAATGGGATAAAATAAAATTTAGCAAACATGATAAAACAGAAGACAAGAAGAGAAAGACACTGAACTGTATATGACAGATGTACATAATAAACTTTTGGAATAGTTTCTTGGAGTGGAACAACCTACTAACCTAGTAAAGAGAAAAGTTAATGAAAGAAAGAATCAGGAGTGAGGGGTGTAAGAGAAGTATTTACAATGTGTGACTTTATGTTAGCTGTACAAAAATGCTATTTGAAAGTAAAATTAAACAAACTGCTAGACTGGAGGAATGCAGGAACTACAAAAAAAAGAAATAGAACATATTTCTTCTGCAGCACTACAGTTAATTGTGTGGCATTTGATTAAATGTCAAAATATTGAAATGTATTATCTTGTGTTTTATGTAGTTAACTTAACATTTCAGTATATCAGCATTAATTCTGCTGTATATTCTGTGACTTGTTTTTAGGTTGTGGGACTTGAAAAAGAAATAAAAAGTGAGTTTTCTGTTATATTTTAATGATCGCTTTTCTTCGGGTTTGTGAAAACACAGTACTACATTGATGAGAGGTGCAGTAACAAAAGTCTCTACATCAGGGGAACTGATGCTTTATATACACACAACCCCCCCCCACACACACACACACACACATTATAGCTGTATTTTAGCAATTATTTGGGAGTTCAATGTTATTATTTTCAGATGTATTAGTTACTCCCTGGGATTCATGGGCCC
>NW_025057268.1:0-6230 GCF_019279795.1 Protopterus annectens | reverse complement strand
TTTGTCTGGTATAAGGTCCTTGAGGGCCCTTCAAATGTCCGCTAGCTTGACAACTGAAAGACAGCTCACTTTCACCCTGCTTTTACTGACTATGGCGACACCCTGTTTATTTATATCCACTGAGTGTATTGATGCACTAGGCTTGCGATAATCTATTACCTAATTACTCTTAGCTGTAGTTGTACCAGTATGATGAGTTGCAGTGCTTAATTTATGCTGGATCCAACTCTTCATTAGCCTTGGAGGCTTTGGTAACGACTTTGACAGCCAAAGCATACAATAATTTACAGTGAGTTTGTGAAGAATGCTGTGTTAATGTGCTGTTTACAGAAAGTGTGTGTTTGAGAAAGTGGATTTCAGTTTAAATAAGTACTTGCATCTCTCGCAAATAATGTTGTAATGTGGGCATCAGGCAACTGTTACACTTCCTGAGTATATCAAGTGTTATGCACATGGCAACTGAGATGAGACTAGCTTGTTGATTCTTCAGTTTAGTCCAAGGTAAAAGAGAAAAGGGATAATAAAACAGCTCCTGGTTAATAGAATTTGATGATAAAAAAGACAGTAGGGTAAATTGTATTTGGCACTAAAACTACGGATCTGAAGTAGGAAGACTTCATTCGTCTGCAACCTGTGGGTATCGGATCCGATCTCGGATCCGAGCCGGCAATTCAAAAGCTTAGGCCCCGAGCTCCTAGCTCCTCCCTCTTACCCATAACCCCTTGCCAAGCCCTGACTGACCTCAGATTTCGCTTTTTTCAAGAAGAAAAATTCTTGAGCTCCTGGTTTTGAGATAAGTATTTTTCTGACAGGAAAATTGTTCAAATTCTCCTTTTTGTTACATTTATAGTTAGTGTTGTGTGTGGTTAGGTTTTCCCCTCCCTCTTTAGTTAATTTTTCAGGGGTTTTTTCGTAGTTTGTTTGTTTGTGTGTGTGTTTTTAGGCCTTAGGTGTTATGTCTGAAGCCCTAAGGCTGTCTTTTCGAAATGAGTGTGGCCATAAGCTGTCCCCAGCAGATGGCCACACTCTGTTCTTGGGGTTGAACACCTGTCTTCTGGTTGTACCATTTGTGCAGGGTTAAACCCCCCGGGCTTTAAGGGACGGAGGTCGAAGTTGGTGCTGGCGGGTCTTTTCCCCCCAGATACTGCTCGCCTCTGCCCTCCAGTCAGCAACTTGTTGCTGTGAGTTCTCCCTCCGGCTGGGACTCAACCTCCCTTAAAAATGCCGGAGGAAGGATTCTAGTAGGGGAGACAGAAGGAGAGGCACAGGGAGAAGCACCACAAGAGGGGGGCCCAAGCTTCCAGTCGGCTCCTCCATCTAAGCGGCTTCCCTGTGCCTTCTAGTTCCTCCTCCTCGGCCCCACTCCCCCCGGTTCTCTGGTGGACCGGAGCAGGGGGAGGCTAGCCCTTCAGGAGGTCACCCAGGGGGTTCTCTAGGTCCCGGTGGCCTCCTAGATCGACCTTTTCATGAGTGAAGCTGATATGGACCGGATGATGCGGAAATTCATCCAGGCCCAAATGCAAATGGGGGCGCTCCTAGCCCCCAACCGGGAGGGGCTTGACCCCTTTTTCGCCCGTAGCTCCTTCTCCGACCCATACCACGGGTTGGGGCTGTCGGCGCCGTGCAGATTTGGATCCGGGGTGGGTCGGATCCGATTGGTCGGCGCACCTCGGATCCGCCCCCTCCCTTGAGTGCCGGTGCCGGACCGACCCTCGGGGCCGAGGCGAGCCTCGGATCCGAGGGAGCTGGTGTGTCGGCTCCGGCCCCGGTCGGAGCACACTGGTCTCGGATCCGGCGGTTTGCTCCGACTCCGATCCGTCGCCCGGGTCCGGTGGGGTCGGCTCGGGGCTTAGAGAAGCTGGCTCCCCCTCGGCTTTCAACGTTATGGAACGGGCACTGTCGAGGCCATCCGGGCCCCCGGTCCCTGCCACGGCTCCATCCCCCACTCCATTGCAGTTGGGCCAGGCCCCACCACCCGGTCCCAGGGACACCCCGCCTCGATGTCCCAAGTGGTTCCCTTGGAACATCCATCTGCTGAAGAGTACTCCTCGGACAGCCCCGATGAAGTCCCCGGGCGAAGTGGGGAGGCACATGGACTCCCTGAGTCCGTCACTGAAGACACGGACTTGGATAAAGGGGAAAGGGCTCCCCTAGGTCACCCCTGGGGGCGTCTCATTTGGAGACATCATGGAGATGTTAAGGATCAGGGGGTGGTCTGCCCCAAGGCTTTTTCGGAAGTCTGTGTTCTTGGAGGCATTCGGGGGGCCCTTCTACCTCTTGGGTGTCCCCTCCTGCTGCCCCCCTGGTGATCTTATATCATCAGGCGTGGAAGGATCCGGACACCATTGAGCCTATCCCAAACGCCGGACGCATTCTTTCTCCTCCATCGACCGCACCCACTGGAGAAGGGCCCCAGTAGATGCCATGATGATGGCTGCAGCCACAAAGAGGAATTGGCCCAGGAGAGTCCCTCCGTCCATCCCCCGGGGCAAGGAGTCCCGTTCGATGGATATTGGGAAGGAGTTTTAGTTCAGCAACCTTCTCCTTGAGGCTGAACTACATGGAAATGTCATTAGGATGCAGGGGATCTGATTAAAGAATCGCTGCATCTCCCCAGAGTCCATTCGGTGAGGATAAGCAGGTTTATTCCCCCCGAATGGCCACCCCAGATCTGTATCCAATACATTTTGCGGCTGCTGTCTCATGCTACTGAGGGACCCCTGGGAAGCAGCGGGCCCTTTGTCATGAGGCGACAGGCCTGGCCCCCCTTTGTGTTTTTCTGAGCCCTTAAGGCGACCGCGAATCCCCTTTTGATGGTTCTGCCTTGTTTGGCAAGACGGGGAGACACTTGTCCAGAGCGAAAAGGCGGAAGACGCTGTCTGCCTAGTCCGCTTCTCAGCTCCCCAGAGGTCCTTCTCTAAAAACCCAAAAAGGGACAGAAGAAGATGTGGTTCCGAAGTCGCAGCAGCCCCAAACCTGCCCCGGATAACCAGTCCTTCCGTGGCAGAGGAGGAGGGAGGTCGGCCAGAGGCAGGGGGCTCCTGGCTTTTGGGTCCAGAGAACCTTCTCTGAGAGACCCACGCAGCCCCTGAAGGGTTCCCCGGCCCGTCTCTGGAGGCAGTGGGGGGGTTTTCGAGCACCTGACTTCTTGGGAGTCCATAACAACAAAAGTTGGGGGGATTTTCCAGAGGATATTAAAACCCCTAATCAAGATCCCCTCTAGCCTCCCAGATGTCCCACCCGCCCAAAGGGGGGCAGCCTAAAATCGAGCAGCTGCTAGAAAAAGCCATCCACCCCCCAGATCAACGGATTAGGGTTTTACTCCAGGTTCTTTTGGTCCCAAAAAAAGGGGACTTAAGACCAATTTAGCCCTTTTCCCCTGTTGAACCTGTCAGTAACCAAGCAAAAGTTCCGGATGGTCACCCTGCAATCTATACTCCCCTTTTGGGGGAGAAACTGGATGTGTTCCATAGACCTCAAGGATGCGATACCACATTGGATGGACGGGCGATCCAGGAGGTTTCTTGTTTCCCGGCTGGGAGCCAGTCATATCAGTTCAGGGTCCTCCCTTTGGTCTCACCTCACCCCCCAGGGTTTTTACCAAGGTGTTAGCGGTGGTAGGGGCCCACCTGAGGCTCCAGGGATTACAGGTCTTTCCGTACCTGGGACTGGCTCCTGACTGCATCATCAAGGCATCTTCTGTGCTCAGCCAGGGATTATTTTCTTCAACTCAAAGGCTGGGCATCACGATCAACTGGGAGAAATCTTTCCTGAATCCAACAAAATTAAGATTTCATAGGAGGAAGACTAGACACCAGATCAATGGGGCCTTCCTCACCCCAGACCCAACCTGAAGTGTCATGTGACAGCAATCCCGCAACCCACCAACTGCAGCTTGGTCCTGAGGGCCCTAGGTTCTATGGGGGAGCTATCCGCTTCTAATTCATGCCGCTTGCATGCGGGTTCTTCAATGGACCCTTCAAATTCAGTGGTCCCTCTTTGTTCTCTCTAAGCTCCGATTGCGGTCAGCAGGCTGCAGGGGCTCCCTTCTGTGGTGGCCTTTTTCCGGGCCCTAGCAGGAAAACCTTTTGCTGCATTTCCCGAGCCACAGTGACCACGGACCCTTTTTGCCTCGGGTGGGGGGGATTCTGGGGGAAAAATTGTCCAAGGCCCTGGAATCCCACAGAGACATCATTGCATATAAATGTCCTGGAAATATTTGGGTTTCAAGCACTTCACCACGTTCTTCCTAGGGACTATTGCGACAGACAAAAACATGTCGTAGTCTGGTATATCAACAAACAGGGAGGAACCAGGTCTTATCCCCCTTTTTCAGAGGCCATGAGAGTCTGGGAATGGGCAATTTCCACCAAACGCTTTCTGTAAAGCACATTCCGGGGAAAATCCAACATCCTTGGGACAAGCTCAGTCCCCCATTTTCTCCACACGAGTGGTCCTAAAACCTTTAAGTAGGGAAAAAGATTTTTGCCGTTTGGGGCAACCCTGTTGCGATCTTTTGCTTTCCTCAAACGCCAAAAGACAATTTCTTTCTCTTCCCCACCAGGGAGTTCCCCGGGGTGCTCTGGTGCATGCTTGGCCTCCCCGGGCTCCTTTATGCCTACCCTCCACTTCCTCTGATGCAGAGGTTTCTGCAGAAAGGCAACAGTTTGGGGAGCAGAATGATTCTCATTGCCCCATTTGGCCTCGACAACCTTGGTTCCCCTTTTTTTTGGTCTCACAAAATCAATCCACCTGGATTCTGGATCCAATTTGGATCTCATCTCCACCCTCTGGGAATGCCCGTTCCCAATCTGGACCCTGAAGTTGACAGCTTTGCTCCAGTTCCAACCTTAATTAGGACTCCCCGGGATCTCTTCACCGGTCAAAGCCATTTTGGGGGGCTCATAAACCTTCCACCAGGCAGGTTTATCGGAGTAAATGGAAGAGTTTTCTATTGGGCAGGGGAGAGAACTTTTGGGTCCTTTTCAGCACCTATTCTCGTGCTGGATTTTTAACAGACCTCTTTCATCAAGGGCCAGTTCTTCCACGAAAGGCAATTGGCAGCTTATCACATTGGCTGGACACAGCTCCCCTTATGAACGAAATTATGCAAACCTTTCTCAAAGGGATTTTTTTAGGCCTCCAGTCAAGGAGGTTGTACCACCTTGGGATTTGTCTTTAGTCCTGCAGGGCCCCTTTCTGCTCCTCCCTTGAGCCTGCAGCTTCTGCTGATTTAAAATTCCTTTCCTGGAAGACTGCTTTTTGGTAGCTATCACTTCAGCCAGAAGGGTGTCTGAGCTTCAGGCTCTTTGTGTCAAACCCCTTACCTTTCTTTCTTCCCTGATAGGGTGTGCCTCAGGACCAATCCATCTTTTCTTCCAAGGTCTCTTCTGAATCTTTTCCAGTCAATCAATTTGCCTGTTTTTTTCCCAAGTATTCAAACAAAGGGAATACAAATTGCATTCATTGGATGTTCATAGACAATTACGTTTTATATTAACAGAAAAGCTCCCCGGAAATCAGATCAGCTGTTCGTTTCCCTTTTCTAAATTTGCTGGGTAAAGCAGTGTCTAAAGTCACTCTTCTAAATGGATTGCTAATTGATATTTGCAGGCATATGACACTTCAGGCAGACCTGGTTCGGCTCATTCTACTAGGGCAGTTTCCGTCAGCCGCCCTTTTAAATCCCCTGTATCATTGGATGATATCTGGGGGCAGCTACTTGGGCCTCGCCTCATACTTTTATTTCTCATTAAAGGTGGATGTTGTTTCTAGAGGAAGAGCATCCTTTGGCTCAGCGGTGCTCGAACATCCTTCCATGATGGGCCCCAAAATTCAGGTAGCTAGGGACTCTGTCCCACAGGTTGCAGACAAAAGAATTTTTTTCAGATTTAGAAGTTATGTACTCACCATAACGTTTCCCTCTGAGTAGGTGACTTCATTGGGTGAAAACCCCCCCATCCCCTGACCTTTATAAACGGGATTTATGCTGTTTTAGTATACTGTGGTCAGTATTTGAGGCAAACTCAATCTGAGGTCAGTCAGGGCTTAAGGGGTTATGGGTAAGGGGGAGGAGCCGGAGCCTAAGCTTTTGAATTGGGGTCGGATCCAGATCGGATCCGATACCCACAGGTTGCATCCAATGAAGTTTTTAAAAAAAACCTAAATTTTTTTTTTTTTTAAAAAAAAAAAAAAAATTTGGGGAAAAACCGGTTTAATGGTTTGGGAAA
>NW_025057267.1:0-7327 GCF_019279795.1 Protopterus annectens | reverse complement strand
TTTTTGGTTTAATGGTTTTCAGGCATAGACTCAAGTTATGCAACTGAGTAGAGCTGGAGTTTTTAACCAAGCAGCATATGGCATCAGTTTGAGACCCTTGATCCTCTTGGTGAGATACTTTGGGGTCTTTCTAATTGCTGCAGGTGTCGGTAAGGTACATCCCAAAAGGGGTATTGTATTCTATGATGGGCCTGATGAAGGATGAATAAAGGGCACGATTACCTCTCTTGATCTAGATGTGAAACCCTTTGTGATGAGGTAGGCTATGTAGAAGGTCTTTGTAACCACTTTGGCAATGTGGTTTTCAAAGGAGAGATTGCTATCAACTTGGGTCCCCAGGTCCTAATAACTTTCTCTGTACTTAATGGGTTTCACTATGTGGTAATTTGTGGGCACATTGTTTTTGCCAAAGGTATGACTATACATTTTTGGCATTTAGCTTTAAACCATGGCGCTGGCACCAGTTATCTGTCTCTGTGAGACCTTTTTGAAGGATGTTTGTGTCAGCTGGAGAGTCGATTATGGTGTCCAGTTTGCAGTCGTCTGCGAACTTGGTGAGCCATAGTCCTCCCACGTTTGCCTGTACCTCAAAAAAGTATATACCGAACAAGAGTGGTCCCAGGACAGAACCCTGTGGGATGCCACTTGTGGCCGGTTTCGAGTCTGACATGGCTCCAGCAACTCTCACTCTGAGGGTTCTGTTTTTGAGCCAGTTTGCAACCCATCTTGTGACATAGGGGTTTATATTTAAGCTGGATAGCTTATCTATGATGCCTGAGTGGGGTATTGTGTCAAATGCCTTTGCAAGGTCCAGATAGGCTGTGTGGACTACCTTCCCTTCATCTATGGCTTTGGTGACTGTTTTGAAGAAGTCAAGCAGGTTCAAAAGGCAGGATCTGCCCTTGACAAAGCCGAACTGGGTAGGATTTAGTGTCTGTAGGTCCCCAATGTCTTTGTTTATGGGCTCCATGATGATCCTCTCCATAGCCTTGCAGACTAAGCTAGTCAGGCTTATGGGGCGCTAGTTTCCAGGCTCCGTAGAGGCTCCACCTTTGTGGAGTGGGACCACTGTTGTTGTACGCCATTCTGTGGGCACATATCCTGTGGTGAGACTGAGATTGTATAGCTGTTTCATTTGAGGGATTAGTTCCTCTTGGAGTTCATGTAGGACGTAACCTGGAAAGCCATCTGATCCCATGGAAGCAGTGTTTTTTGCTTTGGAGAGGGCAGCCTTCACCTGAGCATCAGAGATGTTTGGGAGGCAGCCCTCTGCCAGAATAGATACTTGCTCTTTTGGGGGGGAGGGGGTGGAGAAGTTTGCACTGAACAAGTCTACCGGGATATTGGCGATGTTTGTGGGTTCAGTGTATTTTTTGTCATTTAGAATCAACTCAGAACAAGTCTGGGAGTTGCATCCCAGGTTCCTAACATAACTGAAAAAAGCCGTATGATTGTCTTTGGTGTCCTGTGCAATTTTTCTCTTGAAGCTGGCCTTAGAGGATTTTATGAGGGATCGTAATTTTTTGCTAGTACTGATCAGAGATGCCTTCCCTATTAGGGATTTTGCTCTATCATGTAGTAGCTTCCTCCTTCTGTTGTACAGTTTATTTATGGCAGGGGTCCACCAGACTGGATGCCTGCCTTTGGATGATTGGGTCTTGGTTTTGTTTGGGATAGCATGATCCATGCATTCCTGGAGATGTCCGTAGATTTTTTTTTATTTATTTTATTTTTTATTTTACATTTGTTGACCAGGCTAGTCTAGCTGGATACATGTCCATTTTCAGTAGAGGCAGAAAGCTCCATATGCAATACAACAAGCAATATACAATGAAACAATATACAATAAGAACCAAAATTAAGTACAGACTTGAAAAAATATACAGAAGAACATTTGCAAAATACAGTCAAGAAAGAAGTACCAATAAGTTGTATACAAAGACAGTATAGATTAGAGCAGATTTGAAAAGAATAGGGGAAAAACAGTTTATGTTTTTTTTTTTTTTTTGAAATGTTAACTGCTATACTACCATAAACATGGCCAGAGCAGTATTAATGATGAGATACAGGTGTATATAAGAAGAATTCAGTCAAAGATACATAAAGCAGATCTCATGGAACTATTGCATGGTAGTGAGAAGAAACAGCAGTTAGTCAGGATAGAACAGGAACATGCCATTGTCATGAGATAAAGCTTGAGCTTCATTTGAAATGTGAATGAAAATTGTGAGTTCAGTGGGTATAATTCCTCTTACCAATGTATTACAGAAGAAGTCACCTGCTAAATTGTTGATCTACGTTTTGAAGTTTATTGAAGCAATTTTAGGATTGTTGGTAAGTCTTGAAAGAATAGAGTATTGAGTTGATACATTTTTTCAGTAAGCTGTAAAAGTGCAGATGGTGTAAACTCTAACCAATCAAGTTGTTTAAGATTTGACATGATGAAAGTGGCAGCAAAAACTGGCAATATTATTATAGGATACAGTCAACTTGTTAATGTTGGTTTTAGAAAAGGGTTTTTATAAATGGGTGAGGCATGAGTAGTGTAGAGATATGAGTTGTGGCTTATCCTGGCTGTAGTAAAATTTGATTTTTAGAATCAAGTTTTTGTTGACTGTTTTATAGTACTGTAATATGTGTGTCAAAGTTTTGTTGTCTATAGATATTCCAAGAGTTTGGTAGATAGGTCTGAAAATAATGTACCACTGTTAGATTTATGTAAATGTATGGACTTCATTAAAGAGTAGCCTTTTTCTTTGGATTTAGTAGACCTTGTAAACCTAGTTCAACAGTATTAAATGCTTTCTTATGTCTGCAGTTCAATTTGAGAAGTAGCTGAGCAGATAATGTGGAGTCATCTGTACTGAATATTAATGTGGAATTGCTGACTGAAGATCTTTAAATATAGAGGGAAAATAGATGAAAACCTAACACCAAAGATAGGAGATTAGAAAGATTATTGTCCAGAGAACTTGTTTTCTGTTATCAAGGTAAATTGAACCATTTGATGGCTAATTCTAGTGATAGAATTTCATAATATGAAGGCAGCTGGTGATGAACCATGTAGCTTTGGATAAATCAATGAACACTGCAGGGGAAAAAAAGCCATTGTTATGATTGTTATTACAATCTGAAAAATGATACAGGGCTATATAGAATCTTATATAGATTGCAGTTTGGGAGTTTCCACTTCCCTCCTTGAAGTTTTCCACTTCAGTTTTGAGAAGTGAGAAGTTTTTGAATTTTTCACTGTGGTTTTCTGGCTTTATGTGAACATCCAGTGAAATTAATTTATGGTCTGATCTTACCAATGAGGATATATTTTTAGATAGATGTTGGTAATGATCAGGTCAGTATGTTTTCCCTTTGTAACAAGTTGTTCCATAGCATTTGAGTTTTTAAATTTAGGAACCTTTTAATGTTAGCTATAGTAATGCTCCCAGTCTATGTTTGGTAGTTGAATAATATAATGGTGTTTAAATTCATATTTTCCAGTGTTCTAGGAACAAAGTTCCTTTTAAATTCTGTACACTAAAAATGAATGGGACCCTTTCCCTGGGATCTTGAGTATAATGTACACATTTATATATGGGCCCCTTCCCCCAACATCATCAGTATAATGTATACATTAATGTATGGGTCCTTTCTCCTGGGACCATCAGTATAATGTGCACATTTATATATGGACCCCTTCCCCCAACATCACTACTACAATGTACACATTAATATATGTGTCCCAACCCATGGAACATCAGTATAATGTACACATTAATATATGGGTCACTTCCCCCGGGATCATCAGTATAATGTACACATTAATATATGGGTCTCTTCCCTCGGGATCATCAGTATAATGTACACATTAATATATGGGTCCCACCCCATGGAACATCAGTATAATGTACACCTTAATATATTGGGTCCCCTCCCCTGGGATCATTAGTATAATGTACACATTAATATATATGGGTCCCACCCCATGGAACATCAGTATAATGTACACATTAATATATGGGTCCCTTCCCCTGGTCTCGTCAGTATAATGTACACATTGATATATGGGTCCCTTCCCCTATCATCATTAGTATAACATACACATTACTATATGTGTCCCTTCTCCTGGGGCCATCATTATAATGTACACATTAATATATGGGTCCCATTGCCTGGGATCATTGGTATAATTTAAAATTAATATAGTCCTTCCCCGGGAATCATCATATAATATAAAATTAATATTTTGTCCCTTCCTCTGGGATCATCAGTATAATGTACACATTAATATTGTTTCCGGGCTCAACAGAATTACACATTAATATATGGGTATAGCATCATCAGTATAATGTACACATTAATATATGGGTCCCTTCCCCTAGGGTCATCTGTATAATGTACACATTAATATATGGGTACAATCCCCTAACATCATTAGTATAATGTACACATTTATATATGTGTCCCTTCCCCTGGGACCATCAGTATAATGTACACATTAATATAAGAGTCCCTTCCCTTGGGGTCGTCGGTATAATGTACACATTAATATATGGTTCTCTTCCCCTGGGATCATCAGTATAATGTACACATTAATATATGGGTCCCCTCCCCTGGGATCATCAGTATAATGTACACATTAATATATGGGTCCCCTCCCCTGGGATCATCAGTTTAAGGTAAGCAGTAACATATGCATTCCTTCCCCTGGTATCATGAGTATAATGTACACATTAATATATAGGTCCCTTCCCCTGGTATCATCAGTATAATGTACTCATTAATATATGGCCCCCTTTCCCTGGGATCATCAGTATAATGCACACATTAATATATGGGTCCCTAGCCCTGGGATTATCATTATAAGGTACACATTAATATATGGGTCCCTAGCCCTGGGGTTATCATTATAACATACACATTAATATATGGGTCCATAACCTTGGCATTATCAGTGCAATGGGCATATTAATGTACGGGTTACTTCCTTAAGTATTAGCAGTGCATAGGCTCATTAATATGAAATGGTAATAAACAGGCTCCATCACAAGGGACTATCCAAATAATCTACAAGTTAAAATATGATATCCTTTCATGAATATCATTAATATAATGTACATATTATACACGGATCACCTCCTCTGGGTCCATCAGTATAATGCATGCATTAATATATGGGCCCCATCCCTATGGATGTACATACTCATGTATAGGTCTGTACCCGTAGTCTGATCTGTATAGTGCAGACATTAATACACGAGTCCCTACCTTTAGCATCAGTATAATGTACATATTAATATAAGGTTCCTTTATCCCAGGATCAACAGTATAATGTAAATATTAAAGTATAGGCTAGTTCCCTAAAGATTATCATTATATTCTACACATTGATATCTGGTTCTCTTTTCCTGGGTTAGTCATTATAACACAGACCATAATATATGGGCCCCTTTCCCTAGCATAATCAGTATTCCTACCGGGGATAATGCCCACAACTCTCCTGGACATGGGCAGTCATCAGTAAATACAATCTTGGATATTGACCAGTAACTCTACTGTATTACATTGGGTTGAAATGGCCAGGCTTAAGATGCCCTCCGGGTTGGTGACCTAGTAATCTCTGATGATTTTATGATCCTGTGATAATGTACACATTAATGTATGTTCCCTTTCCCTGGCATCATCAGTATAACTGACTCTATCTCAAGCCTAATAATCCTTCCTCTCATATTATTTTTTACCTCCAACCTACACTAGCAGTAAATATTTTACTTTTGTTCCCAGCTGATAACCTACATCTGTATTATTGTTTTTTACATCCCTCCTGGTGACAACACAACTATTCTGAAAGATAACATACATTGGATAGCCATAACAACTCCACATGTGAAAACGACTACTAGGTGATGGACTGTCATTTGGTTGGTCATAAACTTTAACTCCCCTACATCTACTATGAACATATCTGGTTTCACATAACTAATTAATAGTGCCACACATTATAGCAAGACATCAAATTTCCTATTAGACTGAATCCTAGTATCAGACCCTAGCAAATACAGCAGCTCCAGTACAATGTCTGCTGTATTAGTGGGTATCTCCCAATGTCTACCACCGGACATCTCACACATCCACTTAAATAGCATGTTTATAAAACAGCACACAACCTTTTCAAGTTTAAGCCAGAAATGGTCATTATTAACTAGCATATAATCTATTAATTGGGACTTCCCAAAATCCCTCCCCTTACATGATGCTGTAAATTAATTCACTATAAGTTTTTAAATATCCGAAATGGAATTGCACTTCCTAGAGGAAGAGACTACAAACAAATAATGCAGTTGCCTATCCAAAACGAGTAGACTGCTAATTCAGGATAGAGAAAAAACATGGACAGAATGGCAAACATATAAAAAAACACAGTATCTTGAAACTTCAGAATGTTTTGCATCATACTAAAAAGTAAATTAATGAAGAGAAAAAACTATACAATAATAAATTTCAGAATAATACTAAACTGAATGCTAAAAAATTCTGGACAGCCATTAAAGAAATCTTGCATCCTGGCCATAAATTATTATCTGATAATTAATAATTTTAAACCACAGCACAGTTCAACTTTTTTCAACATACTTTCACCTTTAAACCTGTGACATCCTATATAAACTTCCCGGATTCATGAACCTTGCGCAGGGATGCATAGCGAGGGGTTACAACACCAAATATGGCCGAGCGATTCAGGTATGATCCAATCCACGCACTACCGGCGCGGACCGCGCCACCCGTGTAGGTATGCTAAACACCCCATGTGCGGTGTTGCACCATGCAAATGAAGGCATATAGCGATCCACGGGCGGCGAGCATAAGGCACGGCAATGTAAACCAAAAACGGTTTACATTTTCCCAAACATAACATAGGAGTAACGGAAGGCTGTCAGCGTCAGGTATCACACTGTTGCCATATGCCAATGGTGAAATAAACAGAGAATGTCAAAAGAAAACATGCACAACATGTAAATAATAACATAAATGGTATGTCCACCGAAACTCACAGCAGAACCCCAGGACATGTTTGCGGAAGGTGCAAAACAATGAAATAATACGACAATGTTATAAAACAGCAGCGTAATACATCAGCTTCCCGCCACAATACACCATGGTATGCATGGAAAGCCACAACCACGGTGCAAGGGTTGCCAAGGACTCGCTGCAGTGTTCGGTGGTAACTATGAATTAGTAGTCAATGCCATGCAAATGAGGCAGATAATACTGAATCGCAAAAACCCCCCGGAAGGCTGTACCAAACAGCGTAATACACCGAGGAGTGGCTCAG